>NC_066871.1:11481293-11626293 GCF_022985175.1 Labeo rohita | reverse complement strand
GAGAGGAAACATAAGCACTTTGCTTTATTGCTACAGGAGGCAGGAGTCAGCTCCTCTGAGGACTCATTTGACCAAGGTTAATAAAGCATACCTCACTATGCACAGAATCGAGAAGGCAGCCTCTCGGTTTTAGCTTCTTTTTATTTTATTTTTGGTCTGTCTTGTATTTTTAACCATGACCATTGGTCATGATGACATTTTTCCTGAGAAGCCATTTTTAAGATGCTTGCGTCAGAATTTGCTACCTCACATCCAGTATATAATATAATCGGCTCTTGTTAGAGTCACTTTGAAATGGTTTTACTTTTTATATATAGGAATGTCTTGCCATTGTGCATTAAAATGTGTGTGGCTGTGTGGAAAGTGTTCTTTATTGTATTGCAGTTTGGTACCCAAGCTTTATTAAACATGCTGATTTCATTTTTACTGAAAGCAAAGAAATGCCGTGTTCTCTGTCTCTTTCGCTACATCTCCTGCTGTAGAGTGTTAGATTGCAACGCTCCACACTCCTGATTTCCTCTGTTGTTCAAATATCCCTTTCATCAGTGAAGAGCTGTCACAAGGAGGTCTTTGCATAAATTCAGTGCTGATGAGATTCATTAGGCCAGATGACTTTGAGAAGCATAACTAACTACTTGTTAGGTTCTTCAAAGAGATCAGATGTTTAACATATGAGAAACTGGATGCTGGTTAATGCTTTGTTTTTACAATATTGCATACATTTATCATTTTAATTGGTGCCATGAACTAATATGAAACTGCTGGTAGTAGATCATGCTACCATTGTACCTACTCTAAAGTCACTAAATCATCATGCACACAATCAGAACTTGTAGAACTTTAAAGTTTAACCTGCAATCTTGAACTGTTCCAAGAAGTGTTTTGGGATGGAGCATTGTGGGATATTTGGAAAATAGGGAGCTCCCTGATCTACTAAAAAAAATGAATAACCTAGCTTCTCTAGACTGCTCGCTCTCTCCCTGCAGCTGCTTGGCCACCCCTCCACCTCTGACCCCTTCTCCTACCCATGATGCTTTTGAATGTCTATCGGTCTGTGCGTTTGCTTGTCCTGCCGCAACAAAATAAGAAGCAAAGGGCTTGGCTGGGAGTAGGGCAGCCAGCTGTTCAGCGTGAGGTCACTATCCATGTCACCTGAGCCTTGAGCATTGTTCTGTAAGTAGGCCACCACCCTCTTTTGCTGTGACTTCTCAATAATTTCTACTAATTTGTGCTTACACTGTTACAGAACCAAAACACAAACAAAACAGACTGGATAACAGACGAGGTGTTGAAAATGCCTTTGTAACATGCTCACCTCCTGTTACATGCCTCAAGCCATGGTTATGTTTGTATTTGGTGGAAAAAGTATTTTGTTATGTTTTTAAATTTGAGGAGATCTCCATTTTCTCCTTCTCCTTCATCTTCTCTTCCTCCCTTTCATTCTCCTTCACCTTCTTCATCTCCTCTCTCATCACCTTCTTCACCTTTACCACCTCCTCCTTCACCTTCACATTCTTCTTTACCTTCATCTCTTCTTCACCACCTTATTTTTCATCATTAATAATTTATTGGTTTAGAAGCTTTCTACATCTGCCAGATTTTATTTGGTTTGTGTGTCATTTTTATGGATGTTGGATGTTGAATAGACTTCTGTATGATTAATGCTGTGTGCACACCAAACGCAAATAGAAAATTCTAATCGCGTTATTGGTCTAGATTAGTAGCGGGAAGAATTTAGCATCTATTCGCATCTTTGCATTGACTTTTTATGTAATGTGCTCCCACAAAAAATTTGATTTTGTTTTTGGTGTGACCTCCAAAGCAAAATCAATTTGTGAGTCAAAAATTTGCATGACGTTGTCGTGCAAGCCAATCAGTGAAGAACTTAATGACACGTCAAAACAACAACTGGACATGTCAAACTGGACATCAGTGATTGGCTTGTGCGACAACACATCATTCAGATTTTCCGCTCAAGTAAAATTTTTTGAAATTGCACGGAAGACATGATGTCAAACTGGACGTGTCAATAAGCTCTTTGCTGATTGGCTTGGGTGACAACGCATCATGTGAATTTTCTGCTTGATTTGAATTTTTTGAGCTTGCACGGAAGACAATGTCAAACCGGACATGTCAATAAGCTTTTCGCTGACTGGTTTGCGCAACAACACAGGCAAATTTTTCGCTTGGACAATTTTTTGGACAATTTTTTTGAACTAGCGCTGAAGACACGATATCAATATAGACGTGTCAATTAGCTCTTCGCTGATTGGCTTGGGTGACAATGCATCATGCAAACTTTTTTCACTTGAGATGATTTTTTTTTTTTTAACTTGGAAGACACAATGTCAAACTGGACGTGTCAAGCTCTTTGCTGATTGGCCTGCGTGACAACGAATCATGCAGATTTTCCACTCGAGTTTAATTTTTTTTTTTTTTGTTTTTTTTTTTAACTTATGCTGAAGACACGATGTTAAACTGGACATGTCAATAAGCTCTTTGTTGACTGGCTGAGGGACAACGCATCATGCAAATTTTCCGCTAAAGTTGAATTTTTTTGAACTAGCGCTGAAGACACAGTATCAATATGGATGTGTCAATAAGTTCTTCGCTGATTGGCTTGTGCGACAATGCATCATGAAAATTTACGCTCAAGTTGATTTTTTTTTTTTTTTTAATTTATGGAAGACTTGATACATCTATTCACATCTTTTGACAAATTCACATCTATTCGTGTCTTCTACTTTGTGTGTAATTTGCTCGGTGAATAAATAGATTTGCTTTGGTGTGAACATACCATAAGATTATGTATAAGATTCAATTATTTTGATTGAGTTTTATTACTATTTTACCTTAATGACAAAAGGCTATGCCTGGTTTGTTTGTTTGTTTTATTTTTCATGATTTACCATCAAGGAAGTAAGGTTTGAATTAAAAAAGAACAACATAACCATGGCTGAAGAGGTTAATGGTCTGAGTTGAGTCTCAGGAGCCATGGAGGACTGTCCTCACAGAGCCTGCTTTGTGTTCCTCAGCTTTCTTCTTCCTGTACACATCTTCTGCTTGCTGTCAGTTCATGTAATACACGCTTCAGGATTTAACGCTGTGGCGTCTATAAAATTATGTTCACAACATAACCAATCAAAGTCTTTGTCTGCTACAAAGTCTGTGTCTTTAACAAACTCACCTCTGGCTTCAGCTACTCACACCCGCACCGAAACATCCTGTGTCTGTTTCCATCACCAAACATGTTCCTCACCCTCCAAAGAATGAGAGAAAAGGGGGTGTTGCATAAAGTGGGTACCTACTGTCTTACAGTTAGTCCTTGAGAGTGTTTTTTTTTTTTTTTGTCCTTTATCAGTTTAGACAAGCTCTGAGCTGAAGAGGCTGTTAATAATTGATGACTTTCTTAGTCAGGGATTCTGCCAGCAACCTTAGCTTTCTGCAGCGCTTGTGGCTTATTCCTATTCCCATTTTTCCCTCAGTGATTCAGCTCATTCAGCACATTGGGCAAGGCCACTTTACTGGCTTCTCTTATTTGGTTTGGGCTTTCGCATTCCCGGCCCCTCTCGATTTGGAACGAGCCAGCAGCCATGCTGATTTTAAATCCTGCCCTAAAGCTCTGTAGGTTTGAAAGCTGCGCCTGCTAGATCCTGCCTACCCAGCTTAGTATATGCTGCCCGCATGAAACCAGGCTTTGTCCCTCACCAGTAATCTTGTGTAGTGGTGGGTGGGCTGCAGTATTTGAGCAAGAACACATTAATCTAGAGAAAGTCGGCTTCTGCGGTGCTAGATTACAATGGATACGTGAAAGTGAGAAAAACACTACTGCTGGCAGAATGATGCATTAGTGCTAGTAATCTAGTATTCATAGCTATGTAGATTGAATTTGATTGTTTTATTGTTCTACAAAGAGTACTAGCAGGGGAAAATGGTCTTCATATGTTGGATATATTGAGCTTTTGATTTAACAGAAGATGATTGAAATGGATAGTTCACACAAAAATAAAAATTTTGCCATTTACTCCCTTTCGTCGTTCCAAAACCTTGGAATTTTTCTAATGCAGAACACAGATATTTTGAAGAATGTTTTCTGTCCATGCAATGAAAGTCAGGTCTTAAAAAACATTGACTAGATCCAATTAACTTCCACTGTATGGACATAAAAACATTATTCAAATTATGTTCAGCAGAAGAAAGAATCTCGTACAGGTTTGGAACGACTTGAGGCGGAGCAAGTAATGACTGAATTTTTATATTTGAGTGAACTTTAAACCTGGACAGTCCTGGAGGACCAGTGTCCTCCAGAATTTAAGTGTCTCGATTAACCCACTTGTCTGTACACTCTTAAAAATGAAAGTTCTTTATCTGCACCAACGATTCCATAATGCATGAAAGATTCTTAGGGTTCTTTAGATCATGTTCTTCACGCTAAAAAAAAGTGGACCTTTTAAGAACTGTTCACCTAAAGGTTCTTTTTAGAACCCCAAAATGGTTCTTCAATGGCACCTTATGGAACCTATGTTTTTAAGAGTGTAATTTACAAGAAATTCTGAACGCCTTTATTAGCTTGCTTGGTTTTGGGTTACACCAGTCCTCCAGGACTGGACTTGTAGAGCCCTGCTTTATATGATGGGATTTCACAGGCTTCACCTTCATCAATTTCTGAACCTCATATATTTTATCAAAAATCCTAAATGATTTTCTTCCCATTGTCAACAGAGTATTTTACCGAGCGGGATGATTATGAGGATGACGATGACGACGAGGATGAAGATGGGTATGATTTCGAGCTTGATGAAAGTGATGGCCTGTGTTCGTCATCTGTAGAAGAGAGCGGACTTGGTCTTCTGGCTCGCTTTGCCGCCAGTGCTATCCCGAGCCCCATCGTCACCAATCCGCTTTCCATCGTCCAGCTGGAGGCTAAACAGAAAGCCAAGAAGAAAGAAGAACGGCAGAGTCTTCTGGGTAAGGAAGTGGCTCCTTTCCTACACTCTTAGGTTCTTTAATCTCTTAAATGTGACATCAGCTGCTTTTCCAAGCCCGCATGGGACTTGAATTCCCAGGTGACAAGGTGATGCATTGTTATTGGCTGTCTTTTGTTGCACGGTGTCGTGCATGTGCGCCGGCGAGTGAGGGAATTGAAAGGTGCTGGCAGATGAAAAAACACATTGTGCTTGGAGCAGTCACTCAGTAGTGGTGTTATTCAATATAGACACCCATCAGTTGTGCCCCACCTTGAGAATGGAGTGTCATTATCCCCTCGAAGCATTTGTGTGTGTGTGTGTTTGCAGCGCCGCTTGCGCTCGCTGAGAATGTGATTCTGACAGGCCTTGCTTTGATGAGGTTGGGCTGTGATCCTGAGTGGGTACCCAGCAGTGCACGCGACAGGCCTGCCAGCGGAGACCAACAGCCCCCTTCATTAACTATTCCAAGACTACGTTCGGACTTAATTTTGCTCCCACATCTGGCCCTGTTTATATCTTACATGTGCACATTATATTGTCATTCTTCGTTTGCAAATGAGTTGACCACATGTAGATGGCTTAAATTATAGCAGATGGTCTAGTATTTACATTACTGGTGTGTTTTCACTTTATGCGCATATACACTACCAATCAAAAGTTTTTGAACAGTAAGATTTTTTTGTTTTTAAAAGAATATTTTTACAATTTAAAATAACTGCTTTCTATTTGAATATATTTTCAAATATAATTTTTCTGTAATTTCAAAACTGAATTTTTAGCATCATTACTCCAGTCTTCAGTGTGACGTGTTCCTTCAGACATCATTCTAATATGCTGATTTGCTAGTCAAGAAACATTTATTATTATTATCAATATTTAAAACAGTTTAAAACAGAGTACATTTTTTTTCAGGATTCTTTGAGTAGAAAGATCCAAAGATCAGCTTTTATCTTAAATAAAAAGCGTTTGTAACATTATACACTATACCATTCAAAAGCTTGGATTCAATATATTTTTTTGGGAAAGAAGTTATAGAAATTAATATTTTTATTCAGCAACAATGCTTTAAATTGATCAAAAGACATTTGTAATGTTACGCAAGATTTTTAGTTCAGATAAATGCTGTTGTTCTGAACTTTTTATTCGTCAGTGAAGCCTGAAAAAATTCTACTCAGCTGTTTTTAACATAATAATAATAATAATAATAATAATAATAAAAATGTTTGAGCAGCAAATCAGAATATTATAATGATTTCTGAAGGATCATGTGACTGGAGTAATGATGCTAAAAATTCAGCTTTGAAATCAAAGGAATAAATTACATTTTAAAATATATTCAAGTAGAAAATGTTTAATTTAAATAGTAAAAATATTCCAAAATATTTTTGCTGTACTTTGGATCAAATAAATGCAGGTTTGGTGAGCAGAAGAGACTTCTTTACAAAACATTAAACATCTTCATGTTCAAAAACTTATGACTGGTATTGTGGTTGCTTTAGTAATAACTAAAAGTTACGTCTTCTGAATTGTAGGTACAGAGTTCGAGTTTACAGATTCTGAGAGTGATGTAAAGATGAGAAAAAGTTTCCGTCTCTTCTGCATGGCAAACGGTCGGCTCCTGAGCTTCCGCACTTGCCGCCCGCGAGCGTCATGCGTGACGACTCCAGCCCCAACAAGCGTGGACGCAAACCCAAGAAACCCAAGTCTCCACGGGAGTTCAGTTTTGAGCTTACCGCTGATGGGAGCGAAGACGAACAATGGACGCGGAGGAGGAGCGAACGCATCTTTCTTCACGATGCCGCCCAAGCCAACCCCATCTCCCCGTCCAGCAAAACTCCTCTTCCACTAACTCCCAAACCTACCCGTGGGCCCAAACCATCCCCGCAGAGTCCTAAGGAGCTGGCGAAAGGCAAGGAAGTGAAAGACCCCAACAAGGTAAGTCCTTGTTTTATTGATGTAGATCAAATCCTATGTGCCAGACCCAATGAAACAGTAAGGGCGCTTGATACCAGCAGGTGTCCTGCTACATTTGTCGGACAAGAAAGCCTCCCACTGTGAGTGTCATGTTGTTGGACACAAAAGGATGACTGCTGCTTGCCAGGCTACAATTACCAGCCATCACCGTTCCACCCCCCGAATCCTCCCTTGCTTTTTTTATTTATTTATTTATTTTCTTATAGGCTTCAGTACATGTTTGCTTGTCTTTCCAGTGTTGGTGAATGGTTGTAATGTCTGGGAGAACTGAGCTCGATTGTGTCATGCATTTGTATGAGGCTTTTCACTCTAGTCCGTGCTGATGGTTTGGCTTTGTATCTGGTGTGAATGTTCCAGAAGAAGAGGATTAAGGAGACCCCCCTATGTCTGCCCCCACCTCAGCTCTCCAGCACACCCTCGGACAGCACCGGAGCTCTCCCTGTCAGCCCAGGGCGCAAGAGCAAGGTGAAGCCCAAAGCCAGAGAGGTAACTACACTAACATTGCAATGCTTATAAGTGATAAATTGCCTAATATTTGACAATATTTTGGTTGATGAGCAGACATGGTAGAAAATTAGTCAATTCAAAAATCAACTGGGAAATATTTCTATGTTGTTATTAATATTATAAAGCTAATGTTCTATTAATTTACAGTTGAAGTCAAAAGTTTACATACATCTTGCAGAATCTGCAAAATGTTATTTCACCAAAATAGGAGGGATCATACAAAATGCATGTTATTTTTTTTATTTAGTACGGACCTGAATAAGATATTTCACATAAAAGACATTTATAAGAGTTGAATTTATAAAAATGACCCTGTTCAAAAGTTTACATGCACTTGATTCTTAACTGTTCTTGAGTGCCTTGTTTGTCCTGAACAGTTAAACTGCCTGCTGTTCTTCAGAAAAATCCTTCAGGTCCCACAGATTCTGTGGTTTTTCAGATCCATTTGTTTTTGAGATTCACCTTTTCACACTGAGAACAACTGAGGGACTCGCATGCAGTTATTACAGAAAGTTCAAACGCTCACCGATGCTCCAGAAGGAAAAATTATGCATTAGAACTGGGGGGTGAAAACTTTTGGAATTTGAAGATCTGGGTAAATATAACTTATTTTGTCTTCTGGGAAACATGCAAGTATCTTCTCTAGCTTCTGTAGGGCAGTAAAATATATTTTTAAAAAAAATGTTTTTGAGCAAAATAAGAAAAATGTACACGTCTCCATTCTGTTCAAAAGTTTACACCTCTGGCTCTTAATGCATTGTTTTTCCTTCTGGAGCATCAGTGAGTGTTTGAACCTTCTGTAATAGTCGCATATGAGTCCCTCAGTTGTCCTCAGTGTGAAAAGATGGATCTCAAAATCATACAGTCATTGTTGGAAAGGGTTCAACTACACAAAAATGCTGAAAAACAGTATTTGTGGGACCTGAAGGATTTTTCTGAAAAACAGCGGGCAGTTAAACTGTTCAGGACAAGCAATTCAAGATTCAAGAACAACTATTACGAAACAAACTATTAAACTATTATGTAAACGTCTTTTATGTGAAATATCTCATTCAAGTCAGTACTAAATAGAAAAATAACAAGCATTTTGTATGATCCCCCTTATTTTGATTAAATAATTAACCTTTTGCAGATTCTGCAAGGTGTATGTAAACTTTTGACTTCAGCTGTATGTAGGCTCATGCAGTTGTATTAAACTTTTTTTAAACTTTCAATATATCAAAAATCATAGAAAAGGAAATGCATCGTGGTTTCCACAAACACATTAAGCAGCACAACTGTTTTCAACATTGAAAATAATTAAAAATGTGACCTGTGCAGGAAAAATGAATCACAATGAGCAAAGTAGTTTTTTTATTTTTTTATTTTCACAGTCGTCTTTTAAAAAAAAACCTTCAAAATTATGTATGATTTGTTGTAATTGACCAAAAATGACTGAGCTACACCTGCTTTGAGTTGATAGTCAGCAAAGTCAATTGTGAGAAATGTTATCTCTTAATAAAAATTAGAATGAAGATGCAAATAAACAGTAGAACAAATATAAGAAACCAATTAAATAGTACATGAACTTTTTTCATCTTACATCTAAATAGAAGCATTCAAGTTAGAAAAACAAGTAGCTAATCAAATGTAAAAATCACTCTAGTGTATTCATTACAAATAGATGGAATATAATAAAACAAAAGCTGTTCAATCAAGAGCAGTAAGTAATTCCCTCTTTATTGTTAGATTAAAAATAATGAGACATACAGCCTATATATATATATATATTAAAACCTACTGTAATGCACGGGTCTAATATAATGTTATACTTCAGATGCTTTTGCCCAACAGTTAAACAAATGTTCATTTAAGACATAACAGATTATGTTTGCATGAATACTCGCCAAGACAGATTTTGTGAAATTCTCTATCTCTATCAGGATTGCGCACTGTCAAATAAAGCTAATTTTAGATGTTTAATTACCATTCGGAGCATTGTGAATGCTAGACAAGGTCTTAATTTTTTTGCCTGTAGGTCAAAAATTAGCCTGTGCACATTCAGACTCTTGCCAGCACAGGTCACAGGTTTCTTAAACAGCAAAACGGTATATTAAAATCATTTCTGAAGGATCATATGACACTAAAGACTGAAGTAATGGCTGTTGGAAATTCAGTTTTGCCTCACAGGAATAAATTACATTTTAAAATGTATTCAAATAGTAAAGTTATTTTAAATTTTAATAATATTTTTTTTCTTCCATCTTGGTGTGCACTTGGAGACTTCCTTCGAAAACAGTCATACCAAGCCCAAACTTCTGAATTATACTGTTTATTTATTATATATTTAAAAATATTCTTCTGTTGCATTTGTTAGGTCTGCCTTAACACTTTAAGTACATGAAACACATGATGCACTGTGTATTAACTCACTTTTTTAACACGACACAAATATTTGAAACGGACTTAGTGTTGAGCAGCCATTTTGTGCTACGCCAAGGAGAAACAGTGAAAGGAATTAGAATAATTTTACCTGGCAGGCTCAAGGCCTATTGGGAGAAGGCTTGCATTTAAATGAGTCGCCCCTTTCTGCTCCCCTGTCCCACTGTGCTTGGGCCTGCTCTCAGTACCCACCATGACCAAAGGGAGGGAGGTGAGATGGGGAAGGAGAAGGGGAGAGAGAAAAGGGGCGAGTGCAGTGAAGCAGCAAGCCTAATTAGACTGCACACTCAGCGGGAAAGCAGTGAAATTAACCAAACGACATCTCGCTCCATACATTTCTCCGCCCCTTCTGCACAATTTATTTATTTCTTCTGGAGATAAATCTCCGCCGCATTTTAAAACTCTCCGCCGCTGCTATTTTTTCATCTTATGTATAAATCACGTGTTATAATGCACGGCGCAGAAGCTCGGGAACTCCTCCGGGTATTTGCCGCATTCGAAATCAAGAAATCCTACATCTCGTGAGCCGAGCTTGTCACTCATCTAAATGGGTTTTACTGAATCAATTCTCCTCTAGTAAGCACATGGGTCTCATCTTTAGAACTGAACCAACAATGGCTCAGTGTTCAATATTTCATATTGTCACAGGAATTGGGGCAAAATGTGCTTGAATTCCCCCAGCAGGCTCGAGGGAAGGGCGGTGCTGTCAGTAAACTGATGGAAAGTATGGCTGCTGATGAGGACTTCGAGCCCAACCAGGACAGCAGCTTCTCCGAGGACGAGAATCCCCCTGTGAGCGCTCAGCCCGAAAGGCCCTGCACCCCCGGTGAGACGCTTTCACGTTCCCTCTTGTCAGCAAGGCCGCAGAGCTCTTCCCTTCATCGCTCCCCCGTTTTTAATTGCTGTTTTACGACTAAATCAGACTTCATTTTCTTGTCCTTGCATGCAATTAAAAGTGAATGTCTTTTGAATGACGTGAGGGAGAGATCATTTCACAGCCTGTCTTATCTTAATCCAGCATTAAAAATCAGAAAATTGATTCAGGCTGATTGCATTCATACGTTAATGGGACGAGCTGAGAGTTACTGCACGCGTTAGCTTCACTTTAAAACCTTCTGAGCTGCTCACTACCTACATTGATAATATCATAACCATCATGAAACTTCGCAAGTAACCGTTTGGTCACAATTCACAGTTGTTCACAATTGATTTCTGTAGAGCTGTGCGACACTCTTATAAGCACAGAAATACATGGCACATCAATTTTGGGGATAGTATTACCTTTTTATTATCTTAATTGAATTCATTTTAATTGATAGATTTTTTTTTTTTTCTTTATTAACCTTGTAAAAATGCATTCTGGGATTTACTTCACGATTAATACATGCAATTCTGTCTTAGAATTTGGCTAAAATGCAGCATCTTGGAGAGCAGTGTAATTAAGTTACCTTTGGGAACAGTTTTCACATTAAAAAGCTGCATCCATAAGCAGCTCCGTCGGTTTTAGAAGCTATTTTCTCTAGCATTTGCAGTTATAAGAAGGTGATGAGATGTCTCAGGTTTTATTTAGTAGCACAAGTTTCAGCATGTCTCTCTTCTCATCTCCCTCTGTTGTGTTTTTTTTTAATTTTTTCACCCCCAGCCCCTCGGAACTGTGTCATTAACAAAGATGAACTGCAGGATGGGTTACGGGTCCTCATCCCTATGGATGACAAACTCCTGTATGCCGGCCACGTCAGCACGGTTCACTCTCCTGACATGTAAGAGACCCCCTGCCCGAGCTGTTTTCATTCTCTTTATACCCTCTGCTGTGTCTTCTGTGCTGTTTGTCTGTGCAAGAATCACTTATAGGCTGCAGTAGCTGTGTTATAGAAAAATATGTGCATAATATTGTGTAAATTGCAAAGGGGAAATACCGAAAACTGCTTGCGAACTTGCATTTAAAATAACATTTCAACAAAATCGTAAGCAAACTGTTCTATGAATGGTCAAATAGTCAAAAAAGCTTATATTTCAAGTTGGTCCAGCCAATGCACATGTGCATTCCCAAATATGTGTTTCAGGACATTGACTGTTTCTATGGGAACCTGCAATTTGCAACAGAGCTGCAGTGACGCGATAATATTACAAATTGGCAATTAGCTATTTTTATTAGAAAGTGGGATTTATTATGCCTTACATTCTATGACGTTCTATAATATGAGTCAACTGTCTTGGTATATATAACAGTCTTTGTCAGTGTTGGGGGTAACACATTACAAGTAACGTGAGTTACATAATCAGATTACTTTTCCAAGTAACTAGTAACGCATTACTTTTTTATTTTACAAGAAGAGTTACTTTGTTTTTTTCCCCATTCATTGACTGACAAGTCTCCCGTCCCCATGTTGAGAGAAATCAGGAGTAAGTGCAGAGGCGTTGTGTGCGCTGTGAAAACTTTGTTACTGTAGTTCTAGGCTAAATGTGGCCATGCGTTATTCATCTCACAGATCCAGTATTCCTCAAAATGAACAAAAACGGAGAAATGCAAACTCAGAATATGATGCAAACCTGCACTAATTAAATACGTTAACACAAATATCCTTTACGTATTTAATACCATTTTATTAACCAATGTCTTTGGTGCTGACCTTTGAAGATCCAATTCAACCATACTAATAAGTAAAAATTACTTTAGATAAACTAACATTTGTGTTTCTTTTTTTTTGTTGTTGCTGAAGTGTGTTAAACTTTCTTCTCTTGTGTTTTACTGTACAGACATTAATTTAACTTTTCCTTCAGTCTGAGGCTTATTCATTGTACTTTTGATGTGAAAGGGCTTTAACTTTTGCCAAAAATAGAACTTTTTATATTAAAAACAAACAGGCAAGCCCTGCCCAGATTTAAAAAGTAAAGCAAAAGTAACATAACGCATTACTTTCCATAAAATAACTAATGTAATTAGTTACTTTTTAGGGAGTAACGCAATATTGTAAAGCATTACTTTTAAAAGTAACTTTTCCCAACACTGGTCCTTGTCAAAGGTACATTAAAGGGATAGTTCACCCAAAAAATGAAAATTCTGTCATTAATTACTCACCCTCATGCTGTTCCAAAGACCTTTGTTCATCTTCAGAACACAAATTAAGACATTTTTGATTTAATAGGAGAGCTTTGCATAGACAGCAACACAACTTAATGTTCAAGGCCAAGAAAGGTAGTAAGAATATAGTTTAAATAGTCCATGTGTTCCAGTTGTTCAACATTTTATGAAGCTGAATACTTTTTGACTGAGATGGAAGAGAAATTGTTGGAAAAAAAAAAAGTCATTGGGCCTCATTCATGAAACTAAATATAGGAGTAAATTCTGAGTATTTTGCACGTAAAACAGACCTTCCCGAAAACTCGGATTGACAAACGCTTCGTAAACATCCGATTTGATAGTTAAACGTGTTTAATGAATTCCAATCATTCACAAATACAAACAATTCGCTCATGCACGCTCATTCACAATTAGCATAATCCCCACCGATGAATTACAGCTGTGCAAATTGCGTGTCCAGGAACACAGTGGAATATTCTGGTCTACTTTCTCAAGTTTGGCTCCAGTATATTGCATAAATGCAAAAATGACTAATAGCACGGTGGTCAGGAGAGCTCAGTGCTCTGCAAAAAAAAAAAAAAAAAAAAAACACCTGCAAAATAAGAAAACATCTTTATCAGTTTGACAGCACACGTGCTGCAAATACTCTCAACACAACCAAATATAAAAACATGCTGCAGATACGCACAGACCACATTGGAAATGTTTAAGGAAACCGCAAAAACTTAAGTGTTGAACCTGGCTGGGACATGCTTAGCATCCTCTAAAAAGTGTGATTTCTGTTTATTTTGACATCCTGATCATACGGTTTCTAGCTAGTTTCTGTTGTTGCAGCCTGTTTTTGTATTTGGTTGTGTTGCAAGCATTTGCAACACATGTGCTGTCAAACTGATGAAGGCGTTTTCTTAATTTGCTGGTGTTTTTCTATTTGCATGTGTTTTTTTTTTTTTGTTTTTTTAAATTGCAGCATATTTAGCACTCTCAACCATATGCCAATAAATATTCAGTAACGTGCTATGATTTGGAATATCCGTGGTGGCTAGCATCTCATTTTCAAGAATTTTACCAAATATAAAAAAAGCAGTAACCAGTAATATTGACTTATCCATTGTTGTAAGCAATCGTACAAGTTGGATGGTTGGTCAGTATTTGTCCCGCCCCTCCTCTATTTACGTTTTACAGTTATCAACTCAGCTGCAAAAAAAAAAAAAAAATTCAAAAAGAGGGCAAGGGCAAATGAACTTGTTATACTTGTAATGAATTGTGGCAGTGCATTAAAATTCAGTGTCATCAGTTTGCTAAAAAAGAACACTAAATGTTTTTCTCACCATTTATATGTGGTAGGGAGCAGCACTACATTTCTTTCATACCAGCTTACATTTTAAAAATACAAACTTTTTCATGATTTAGGAAGTTTACGTCAGAATGGCTTTTACACACAAATTCCTTCTGCCCGTGTTTCATGAATGAGGCTCGTTATTTTTGTTTTTGCACACAAAAAGTATTCGCTTCATAACATTATGGTTGAACCACTGATGTCACATGGACTATTTTAGCAAAGTCCTTACTAGTTGCGTTGCTGTCTATGCAGGATCAAAAAGCTTCTGAAGATGAACGAAGGTCTTACGGGTTTGGAACAACATGAGGGTTTAATGGCAGAATTTTCATTTTTGGATGAACTATCCCTTGAAGTGAAGTAAGAGAAGTTACTGCAACCCTAAAAACAAAACTTACAACAATGATGGTTATGTAAAATGACCTTAAATAGCCTAATTGAAATTTGAGGTGTTTGATGCACTTACAAATTAAAAGTAAAGGTGTTTCATTCTAGGAAAATACATAACAGTGCAAAAAAAGGTAGCACAAATCCCAGTACTTTATGTGAGGAGAAAGTTTTGTCTAGTTTTCCCTCTGAATGAAGTGTAATGTTTTGATTAATCTCAGAGATGGTTGGTTTGGTTCAAGGCTTCGAAGCAAGGCCGCTAAAAAAAGCTGGCGTTCATTCCTGTACCCTATTTAGCTGAAGCTCCCTGGCCATTTACAGACTTTTACTTCAGCCACTTAGTGTTACAGGGAGTGAAATATATTGCCAAGTTTTTCCTATTGTAAGGTCCTCCATGGAAAAATTTGGAAGTGCAATGTTTTGTTTGGTCAGGAAACAGAAGGGGTGTGAAGTGTCTTGAGGGAGGCAATGACAGAAATGGGCAGTTTTGTTTTGTTTGGACTTTGTATGCTCTCTGTAGTCTCCCATGGCCTATTATCTACTTGGATGAACAAGTTTTAGTCTATTGAGGAGTGAGAGAGTTCCTCTCAAAGTCATCCCTATAAAGGATAATCTCATTTGGTGAAAAATGTCAAACTGGTGCAGCATCTGGTCGGGGGATCTTTAATGAGAGAGGCTCTGTTGCGTTTCTGCCCTCAGTGAAATGCGTTGTCCTCCATTTTAGTTTCATTAGAGCAACAGCCCACCGTTGCTCAATGACCGTGTTTAGCATGCAGCACAAAAACACGTCTTCCTCTTATCAGTCCGAAAGCGAGAAGCAGCCATCATTCAGACGCCTATCACAATCCCTTCTCCCAAATTCCAGCGAAGCAAAGGTCAGGCAACGTGTTGAAAATCTGGATGCCGGTTCATAAACGTGCATTCCTAAATTAAGGTGATGCTTCATCTGTTCATTTGCAGCACATTTGCGTGCCATAATGAGATGTGTTTGTCACATTTTGGCAGTGAAATATCTCTCCCTCTATCGCTCGCTCTGCATGTGTGTCTTGTACTAAAAATAGCAGTTCTAGCCAAGGAAAGGGAAGGTGCCTTTGTGCAGGACTCTTCAAAGCTGGTAGTTCGGTGTGATGGTGAGAACTGCTTGTGAGAGAATTTAATATGATGAGAACAGGCGCTAGTGCGGAGGGCTTGACTGCAACAGATCGCTTGTTGTCCACACTGCCCTCTGGAAATTTAATTCTGTGACGGCTTGTGCTACACAACACCTTAAACGCATCCAGAGATTGAAAATCCGTGCTCGGGTACTCAGATGCTTATATGCCGCCGTCGATGCTGTTTATATGCCTCGCCTGTCTTCATTAAAGCAGCCTGGGCTTCTGCAGGCATGAACATACTTGCAGTACATGAGAGCGTACTGGTTAATTGTGCAGTCAATAACTCTCACAGCCGGTGTCGAATTGGAACTGAAATCTAGGGTAAGGAAAAGTGTCTGTTCTCAGCCTGAGCCTCGGCTTTCATGAAGCCTTTGTGTTCAGCTAAGAAAAGTCCTTTGGCAAAGCCATTGTCACACTTTCCAACGTGAAGACCATGCTAATGGCACAGGCCCATTATTTATGGCTAATGGCAAACTAATTGAAGCTTTCACTCCATCCTTCACTGCCTTGCCATTTTTTTTTTCTTCTGTTGTATGTTTAATTATGTTTTAGGGATGTGGTTTTATGTCAAGAGAGGAAAGAATGTGATTTTTCACAGCTGAAATTCACTGTTCCAACAATAATCAAAGATTTCTGAATGTCATCTCAGAGAAAAATGTGATATGGCAAATTGCATTTTATGCCTCTACACGTAACTACTCTTTTGAGAAGCTTTCTCCATTGACATGTAAATAGTCATTTTTTAAACCTGTTTTTTATGCCGTTCTGCTGAAATGCTGAAGTATTTATTTATATGAAGTGATGTTTGAGTATGCGTGTGAATCATCAAGTACAGTTTCAAGATATTCAACACCAAAACAAACCCACACGGAAAGGCTGCTTCCCAAATAAATAAAACAATGGACGTGAAAAAGTGATCTGAGCTGAAATGTGAGCCTGGACCACAAAACCAGTCAAAAGGGTCAATTTTTCAAAATTGAGATTTATGCATCTGAAAGCTGAATAAATAAGCTTTCCATTGATTTATGGTTTGTTATGATAAGACAGTATTTGGCGGAGATGCAACTATTTGAAAATCTGGAATCTAAGGGTGCAAAAAAATCAAAATGTTGAGAAACTCCCCTTAAGAGTTGTCCAAATCAAGTTCTTAATAATGCATATTACTAATCAAAAATTAAGCTTTGATATACAGGGCTCTACAATGCGACCATTTCCTACTGCGTGTGACTATGAAAAAATATTTCAAGTATCTTACGAATCCTTTCATAAAGTGTAGAGAAAGTGTAAATAATAAATTCATTGATTATAATGGAACTTTTTGAGATTGCGATGATTTAAGATAAGTGACAGCTTTTAATGATTTTTAAGGGAGTTTGTAAATGTGATAATTTAATACAACATTTAAATAAGAAGTTAATATTAAGTGACTTACATTGTCTGACTAAAACAGTATTACCTAATTTTGCTTGATTTTTGCTGATTTCGCTGTCGAAAATAGTTTGAAACAAGTCACAACTGAGCCGCTGGGCATCTCCATTCAAACACAGGGTTGTTTCGTTTATGAATGAATCAAATAAACGAATGATTTCGTAATTAAATCAGTGACTTGCCGCCACCTACTGGCAGGTTTAAAGTATCTATTTAGCTAAAGTCATTTTAATATTTCTATGTTCAAAATTTTATATTAAAAACATTAATCTAAATTTAATTGCACTGATGCCACCCCTGAGCCTCATTAAACATCTGAAAATACACCTACAAAGAAGAGAAGGATATTTACAAATAGCTCAAATATCACCTTGTAATTGCTAATTTTTGATATATATATTTTTTTAGTATTGACCAATAATCTAATCAGTTAGAAGGTGCTCCTGAATTTTTTTGCTGTGCTCCTAAATGTTTGTTAGGATCACAAGTGCTTCTAAAAAGAAAAGTTTGTGTAGAGCCCTGATATATTAATGGTAGGAAAATCACTAAATATCTTCATGGAACATGATCTTTACTTAATATCCTAATGATTTTTGGCATAAAAGAAAAATCGATAATTTTGACCCATACAATGTATGTTTGGCTATTGCTACAAATATACCCATGCTACTTATGACTGGTTTTGTGGTCCTATGTCATAAATGATTATTATTATGTGAGAACAAAGAGACTGTTGTTATTTAGGAAAACCAGTTTCTTGGAAATCTTATACATTTTTGCGGTTGTTACACAAAATATGTTTGACTTCAGAATTCCGTGATTGACCAATCAGAATTGACAATTACAAATGACTCCATAAAGGCCTCAAGTATCAAATGCCTTCCATTCCACTTAACAAACAAAAACAATTTACAGCGACGCTTCTCATGTCCCAAGCCCACAATAGAGGAGCCATCCACAGACACGACAGATATTTAACCCTGCGTGTCCGGTCAGTCTTTCTTCCCCTGACGCAGCTGGTGTGAATTTATCCCAGGCTTTGCAGACAGAACCAATCAGGTTTGGCCAGCAGAGTCCTCCCCCTCAGGCCAGATCCTGGAGGAAGTGATCTGGGGGGACGCTGTCCCACATCACCTCCCAGGCCCATGTCACAGTAATAAGGCTGCCACTCGGTGATGGACACCTCTGAAGCCTGGCTCTGGGTCCATGCTTGAACTGCAGGCACCCTCATGAATCCAAATGAAAAAAGGCCAAACATCCAACTGTCACTGCCCTTTTTTGTGTGTGTGTGTGTGTGTGTGTGTGTGCGCGTGGACGTCACACATGCAGCTGCATGTATGCACCCGATCTGATTTATAACGCTCGTGTGCTTGCATGCAATAATAGACAGTGACCTGCACTTTGCAGAACCGGTCACTGTTGTTTCTCTCTTTCTCAGACAACCAATAAAAGTCCAAAAGCTTCCTTTGTATTTAACAGTATTGATGCGTGTTTGCATGTTGGTTCACTTTGGCAGTGGGAACTAATTTAGCTGGAAGTGGGTGTTGCAGATTTTTCAAAGGTAAAAACTGCCAACTTCCAGAAATAATAGTCCAATAATATTCCCAATCTGGAGAGAGAAACCTATGTTTGGATTGTGGTCCGCCTACACACTGACTTAGCCTGGCCTGCCTCTTTTTATTCCTTTTTTCCATTTGCGTCAGAGCCTGTTTTGGCTTTCACATGTGATGTCAAGAAACTGACTTATCTTACATATCCCCACTGCGCTGACTTTTTGACAGTAAAGACAATAAAAAGCACCTCAAAAGGATAAATTTATCTGGCTAGGAATTCCGAAAAATAAATAAAAAGGGGGCAAGCCCCTCCAAATTGTATCCCTAAGGTTGAGCTTGAATAAGGAAGGGAGCGAGGTTGGAGAGAAAGCCAAGCTCCTTTGGGCATTGTGAATAAAGGCCGGTTCAAAGCTCAGTGTGTTTCTCAAAAGAGCCCTGTCTTCAAGCTCTCGGGCTGCTGAGTCTTTTGGTTTAGCCCCTCTGCATCTCCCCTCTACAGCCTACTACATTATATTTTTAGACAAAACCATTATGCACTGGCTACAGACAGCTTCCTCATGTGTCTTCACCTATTCGACTTGACAAAAGTGACCCTATTCACTGTAATACTGCACATCTGTGCATGTCATGCCAAAGAATAAAAAAACGACGGGCTTCTTAATCTTTCATCGCATTGTAATAACTTGCTTGACGTTCACATCTTGCTGATATATGCAAGCTGTTAGTTAATGTTAGCCAATAGCTATATAGCTCTACATCCATTATTTTTGCCTGTTGTAATTAATGCAGCTTTTGTGAAAACGTAGTAACATTTAAAGTCTGCATTAAATGAATCTTTACCCATCACCTTCAGGGCCGGGCAATAAGGCAAAAATTAAAATCTCAATTTATTTTTAGAATGTTTGACCGATTCTCTGTTTGTTTGGGGTTTTTTTGTACGATTTCTTTTTTAAACTAGTCAAGTACAACATGATTCACGTAACTTGTTCTTTATTAACTCTCTAGTTAAAGAAAATTCTATTACAGTGCACCACACATGTTGTCAACATGATGTAAATGTTAAACAAATCACTTGTTAAATATCTTTGCAGAAAAGATGCATGAACTACAACTAAATCTTGTACAAACTTGTTTTATACATATTATATGCTTAGAAATAATACAAGGAAAATGCTTTAAAAAATTTTCAAAAGTCAAGGTACTTCAAATTTAAAATGCCTGAAGGCATAACACCAGTAGACTATTAATTATAAATGTTCTTGAAAAACAATGAACAGCAGTTTTCAGCCTGTCATCATGATGCAAACATGAAATATCAGACATACAATAGTAGTTCTTCACAGGTTTTTTATTCAGTTGCACTGCTTTTCCAATGGTTTTTTTAATGTAAACATGGACGCATTTGACTGTTGCGCTCGCGTCTCTTGTAGCATCTCATTCGTTAAACGTCATTCTTAAAATACGATACTCAAGTTAAAACTGCCTGCGTCGCATCTTTGTCAACACAAAAGCGCGTTCTGTGTGAATGGTGCCTAGCAATGTATAATATACGCCAGCGGTTAATCACGTGCGCCGACATGTGATTGGGTCGTTCTTTTCTCTTTATTGTTATCATAGGCTTACTTCTAATTTTAACGTTTGTTAATATTTCTATTCAAAATCGTGATTTCTAAAAAAAAATTGTGGTAAACCGGTAAATTCAAATTAAATTATAAAATCGGAAAAATCGCCCAGTCCTACCTTCATCTCTTTAAAAATGCATGTTATTGGTCTATGATTAGATGCGATTGATTATAAATAACATACTTCTCTCTGTTGCCATATGCAGGACTTCTAACATCTAGTCTGTTAAAACCCGCGCACTTTCATAAAATTTACTGCAAGCTTGCATTCAGATCTGCCGCAGTCTAATCAACAAACAGTGCATAGAATCTAATAGAATAGAAGTCCCTACCCTTCATTATTTTGATTTATTTTAATGCTTTGTTGCACTCGCATGCACTTCAAAATACAACAAAAATGACCTGTCACTACTTGCTGTAATTTGCATTTGCAGTTTAAAGGACACTTATTATTTCTAGATGTAATATAAGTCTCAGGTGTCCCCAGAATGTGTCTGTAAAGTTTCAGCTCAAAATACCCCACAGATCATTTATTATATCATTTTGAAAATGCCTATTTTGAGTGGAAGCAAAAATGCTGTTTCATGCATGTCTCTTTACATGCAAATGAGCTGCTGCTCCCCACCCCCTTTTCCAAAAAAGGACTGTGCCTTTAAAGCTTATACCTTAGATACTCTACAACAACAAATACGGTTTTCTGAGCGCATACAGAAAGTGGCTGTCACACGGCATGTGAGTCTTTCACGTCTTATTGCGTTTAAACTGTCAAATACACACAAATTTATGTTAAAAACACAGCTCCGTGTATCTCTGTGAAGATAAACCACTAGGAAAGAAATCACAAAAACTAAATCGTGGCACCGTGGGTGGAAACGTGCAGATTAAGGGGTGGTAATATTATAATAAGATCCCCTTCGTACGTCACAGGGAGAACGAAATCTAAGCGGCTCGTTTTTCCAAATGCTTGCAGAGAAAGGCTTACCAAAACAAAGTTACTAGCTTGTCCTTTTTCACTGTTTCTTGGTTGGTAGATGCACCGGAGACCTGATTATAGCACTTAAACTCAGGAAAAAGTCAGATTTTTATGATATGTCCTCTTTAATGCCAGAAAACATTTCATATAAAAATGATAGCAGCTGGGTTTCAGAAATGGATTAGTCCTTCTAGAATCATCTGAAAACTCTTTTCCATAATGGAACAATCACTTTTCATCGTCAAATCAATTCCTGATGGATCAAATAAACTCCTGCCTTACATTTTTGTTTGTTCCCATTGAATATCTGGATGTGTTCTGATATATTTTAAAATAAGGAAGCAATTTAATGTTAATATTTACATGACAACAGGATGGGTATTCCCTAGATTTTTGTTTTTGACTCATGACTATGTCCTGTCTTGCAGATACAGTGTGGTGGTGGAGGGCGAGAGGGGGAACAGGCCACATATCTACTGCCTGGAGCAGCTGCTACAGGAGGCGGTCAGTACGCCACACTGCCCTACACCGTTCGTTGACCCACATACACGTTACGGCTCACCACAACAGGCCTGTGTGTTTTACTCCGGGCACACTCCTTGGTTTCCTCTCTCTGCTAACAGGCCTGGGGCACGGTGTAATATAGAAGCTGTTTAGCACCTTCCCCTGCTATTAAGCTAAGGGCATGTTTTGCTCCAGTACCTCTGTCTGTTGGTTTAGGCACACATGCTTTCGCGGCTACCGCCTTTTCCTTCCTAATGTACCGTTGGAAGGCGGACCACTGCCAAGAGCAACCTTAGCCATTACCGCCTCTCCAAGATGGATTATATACACAAAATATACATTTCCTCGCCAGAAAATGATTCATTAGTTACTCGGCTTAGAAGATAGACGACTGCGAAGTGTCTGAATGCACACAGGTGTTGATTTAATAATCCTCTCTGATCCACACTGCCTTTGTCCTACAGATTATTGATGTGAAACCCCCCTCCGTCAGATACCTTCCCCAGGGGACCCGGATCGCAGCCTACTGGAGCCAGCAGTACCGTTGCCTCTACCCTGGCACGGTCGTCAGAGGTACGGCTTTCCTGTTCCGCTTAATTGAGCGCCTTTCACTGGCTATTACGGACTATTAACCAATGCGTTTTACTGCGTCTACGTTTCTCAAATGGAAAAATATGCACAAATGTCCACTGTCCTCCGCTCAGAGACATAGTAAGAGAACCTTTCAGGGTTGTTTCATTTCCTTTAATCTAAATCTTTTAGCCAAACCCATAAGCGCTGCCAGATAAACCAAGCCGGGGAATGAAGGATGGTGTGGTTAGCTACATGCAGAGCTCTGCTCTATTATTATTTATTTTCCCTCCCGCCGAGGAAGGAGGGAGCTGGAGACTTGTCAAGAAACTCTTAAAGGGAGGTCGCTGCTACTGCTGCTGTCAGCCAATGAGAATGAAAAGGCCCTGTATGAATCCCTGCAGCCGCTGCCGCACCGCTGAGAAATATGCGGTCGCTCTTTTCGCGCAGCAGTGTTTGCTGTTTCACTCAGAGGAAACGTAAATTGAGGTGATGCGCGTTCTTTTGCGTCAGTCGTCAACCCTGTTACTTGTCCACAGGGAGCCCAGACATGGAAGACGTGGACGATTTGATTACAGTGGAGTTTGACGACGGAGACACCGGACGAATCCCGCTCTCTCACATTCGGCTGCTGCCGGCGGACTACAAGATTCAGTGTAAGTATTCAGAGAAGCAGGGAGTGAAAGCCAAGGCATGAAAGAGCGCATGAAACGGTACCTGAATGTCAAAGTTAGGTAAACATCCCATACGTGCCCTGTTTGATTTGGAGTCCATGCGCCCACTGATTTGTGTTTGGTTTTGCTCTTGAAGCTGATGATGGATTCAGTAAAAGATGTTTTTCCACTAGTTGCCAGGGGGTTGCACATGATTGAGAGCAGGACTGAGAGATTTGAAGGCTTGTGTGTAATATTTAAGAGCACTGAGTAAATATTCATGTGTTTGACTGTGAAAATGTTTGTGTATGATCATTTTGGAAATATATGAAGTTGAGAGGCACATGGAAATACGCCAGTATTTTTGTGTGTGTCAATCACAAATGTCCATATTGGGTCGATTCGTGTTTTCAAAACTGAATTTATCTGAACAGGTGCTGAACCGTCCCCTGCCCTCCTTGTGGCCAGCACCAAAAGGCGAGGAAGGAAGTGCAGTAAGGATGTACCTGATGGCAAAGAGACACCACCTAAAAACGCAGAAGAGTCTGCTCCGAAAAGCAGGGGCCGAGGAAGAAAGCCCAAACCCAAGCCCGGTAATTTCCACTCCTTCATTGACACTTTGGCTGGTGTAGAAGAGACGTGTTTTTTTAAAAGTGGTTATTGCTTTGGTTCAAATTAAACATTAAGAAGTCAGAGCTGGTGTTACTGAAATGAGAAATGCAGTGATCTTACTAAAGTTGACTGGATTGGTGGTTTCATAGATAGTAAATCACTTTCTTTTGCTTGGAAAGAGCTTACTGTCAGAACAGGAACTGCTTTTAGCCTCCCAGCATTTTTATAGAGGTAAGTGTGTTTTTGGTCTGGCATATTAAAACCTTCCCTCCTGTGCTGCTTTCCAGAGCCTGAAGTCGCTCCAAAGGAGCATGAAAAGCCCGACACACCAACCCCGACGCAGGTCCCCGAGAGGCCCCTGTCCAGCCAGAAAAGCGGCCCACGGCCAGGTAGAAAAATTAAGCAAGTCGGCACAGCCAGCCCCTCCATCCCCGTATCTAATGAAAGCCAGAAGAAAACCACAGGAATCAAGCCCCCAGCCAAAGTGCGTTCCCAGCCCCAGTCTGTCTACTCTCCGCCGCTCTATGGAAAAGTTCTGTCTGTGGATCTCTATAATGAGCCCTCCACTTCTCTGGCCTCCTTTATATCCAACAATGAGACTGCGAGTCCCGCGGGGAAAGGAAAGCCGGTCAAACGCTTGCGAAAGCCTGAGGAGGAGGCATCTGGGTTCAGTGTGAAAACACAGCGCAAGCAACCTCAGACTGAGATCCTCATCAAACTGGACCATGAGGGAGTCATGTCACCCAAAACCAAGAAGACCAAAGCCCTCATGATGATGGAGGGGCAAAACCTCTCCAAAAGAGAGAATAAGTCTGTCATGGGTGTCAGCTACACTACGATATCCGCTGCTGACAAAACACTCAAAGCTAAAAACAAGGCAGCTGAGGCAGACCCGCCTACTACCGAGAGCGTGTCCACATACAGCGTTCGCAAGCTCGGCAGCGGCAGCGAGGGTCTGATGAAGGTGAGCAACTCAGGGGAGAAAGACAAGAAAGAACTGGAGTGTCCCAACTGCAGTAGCAGCAGCAGCAGCAGCTCGGAGTCAGACGGAGAAGAGGAACAAGGAGCCTCGCAGGAAAAGAAGCCCAAACAAGACTCGACCAGCTCCAACAGCTCGCGGGCATCGAGTCCCACCTCTTCCAGCTCATCCACAAGCAGTTCCTCATCCTCAGCTGGTTCTCACTCCTCCTCCTCCTCCTCGTCATCCTCCACCACCAGTGATGAAGAATCCTCCTGTAGCTCAGATGAAGAACCAGTTGCCGTTTCTCAAGCATCCCCAGCTGCAGAGCATGCACCATCTCAAGAGGAGGAGGAGGAGGACGACGATGACGAGGACGAGAAGGCCAAGTCAAAAACGGGGCCTGCCGCCAACATCCATAAGCTCCAGAAGCAAGCATCTGCCACGCAGCAGCAACAGCGGCACCAGCAGCAGAAGCCCCAGAAACAACAAAAAGTGAAGCAGGGCGTCGGTCGCCCCAAAAGACGAGAGGGAATCCACCTCCCAACTACTAAGGAGCTGGCAAAAAGACAGAGGCTACCCTCCGTCGAGAACAGGCCCAAGATCTCAGCTTTTCTTCCTGCCAGACAGCTGTGGAAGTGGTTTGGAAAGCCTACTCAGGTAAGCCCAAGGATTTTAGGATTGCATCTTTCTTTAAGTCCCACCAATGCCATTTGTGCATCTCAAGTGATGTATTGCGTTGTGTAAAATCCAAAGTATAATTCAGTTTTGACTGAGGAAATTAGAGCTGCGACAGTAAATTGATGCATCGCAATTCAGAATGCATTGCGATTCTTTTTGGAATTAATTCTAAAGCATGCAGTGCCATCTGCTGTTCAAAACTAAGCTCAGAATCGATTAGAGAGAATGTATTCGGAAAATCTCAGAATCGATACAGAATCATTTCTTGATTCCTGATGCATTGATTTATTTTCTCAGCCCTAGTTTTGACACGAGGGAATACCACTTCAATCCATACTTAATTTGGTAGCGTACGCAAACGCAGGCACTCGACGTGCACTACAAAGATGTATCATTGTCCAGTGTCATTGCTGTTTCTCTTCAGAAGTTATAACCAATTAAAAAAAATGCCTTTGTACTTGTTTAAACTAGAGTTGCATGTATATTTTAAACCTCACAAGCACTTAACATAAGTGTCTGTTGTTGCCATCTCCAGTAGTTTCGTTGTTATTTTCTGTCTCCATGTTTTATGTTTTTACTGTCAAAACAGTGGCCTAGACTAGTGTTGCCACCTTATGGACAAACTAATTAATGCAAGAAATTCAAAATCTGGCTGCACGCAAACAGTATGCAAGCACTGTTGATGATGAAATTTACACTGAACGTGTACTTGAGTGTACACACAAAAAAAAGCATACTTTGGGCGTATTTGGAATGACGAAGATGGAACTTACATTTGTTTTTTTTTTTGGACAAAAAAACAAACGAAACTTGTGATTTTAATAATGCATTAGTAAATGCTAAAATTAACATTAAGATGTAAATGCTGTTGAAATATTGTTCATTGTTATTGTTAACCAGTGTAACTAATTTTAACTGATGAACTTTATTGTAAAGTATTACCGTTTCTTTCTTTCTTTCTTTCATTACATTACGTCATTTTATCTTCATCTTACTGGTAAACAAGTAGACTACTTTTTGACTTTTTATTTTTTTTTTAGTGGCATAAATGTTTGGCGTTATTAAAAAAAGGATGCCACGACTGTGAGAAAATACAAACACCAAACAGTTTTGTTCAAAATATTTTTAAAAATTGCCATAGTTATTTTGGAAAGTTGCCAATTTAAATGAAGACCTGGTTAAAAAGTTTCAAGTTAATTTTAATGTGACCTTCATATAACAAAAGGAAAAAGTTCTGTTAGTTTTAATAAAAATCAACCCCTGGGACATAAAAGTGCCTGAAGAAACATTCTTTTGCTTTTCCTTGAACTTCTGACAGAGGCGAGGAATGAAAGGGAAGGCGAAGAAGCTTTTCTACAAAGCCATAATGCGTGGGAAGGAAATGATCCGTATTGGAGACTGTGCCGTTTTCCTGTCTGCTGGACGACCCAACCTCCCCTTCATTGGACACATCCAGAGCATGTGGGAGTCCTGGGGAAACAACATGGTGGTCCGTGTCAAATGGTTCTATCATCCTGAGGAAACCAACCCTGGAAAGAAACTTCATGACAAAAAGGTTACTTTCATCTCCCGTTGGCTAAACAAGAATAATGGTTTGCGGGCACCGCGTTATGACGTTAGTCCTGGAATGGTACTTGATCTTGCCTTTATCTGGGTTTGTAACTAATCAAATTTTGTTTGGCAGAACTGGGATCAAATGTCTGGCCAAAGTCTTCCTGCTGTTCTGCAGGCTTCCAACCAGAGAAAAGACTTCATGGAGGTAAGAAAAAGCAATCCAGTAAGTGGTTTGATCATCTGCGGTTGGGTGAAAACAGACTTGATGGATGTCTCTGCTTTCTCTTTTCAGCGGGCCCTGTACCAGTCCTCGCACATCGACGAGAATGACGTCCAAACCATTTCTCACAAATGCCTGGTGGTCAGCCTTGAGCAATACGAGCAGATGATTAAAACCAAGAAGTACCAAGACAGCGAAGACCTCTACTACCTGGCCGGCACTTACGAACCCACCACTGGAATGATATTCAACACCGATGGGGTTCCCGTAATCTGCTGAGGATCAACAAATAAGACGCGTGGAACCAAACGAACGAGATACAAGGGCTAGACAGATGTGTTGGCTTTACCCAAAGCCCGACTAATCAGACGAGTACAGAAAACGTCCTGACAAAGACACAAGCATCCGTTGAGGTCAGAGACTACTTTGACAGATGCCAAGTGTGCACATCATTTCAAACACAAAACGGTTTGGTCTGTTAACGGAGCACCTTGCTTCACCATTGTGGATGTTCAGGAATCAGTCGTAGAGTAAAAACCGCATCTCGAAGGTCAACTGCATCTGCACCGCTGAGCCCCGTTTGCCTCAGCCATCACCGGCGCGCCTGGAATGGAGGTGACACCTCTTCTGCGGGTGAGAAGAACCAGCTTCTTTGGCCGTGGGACCAACAACGGAAAGAGTAATTAAAGCCGACAGGCCGTGTCACACTTCAGCCCCGAGAGTCGTCCCCGGCGCACGCGCCGCTGTCCAGTTACTACTGGTAGATCCCTGGCAGAACTTCAAGGGCTGGCTAATGAACTCAGACGGGTAAAACGATAGCAGACGTAAAGCTGCGGCCCATGTGAGAAGCACTTAAAAGAAAGGACAGGACTGTGGTCTGCGAGCCTGCAAGGACTGTTTATTAATAGGAAAGTGTGAGTCACTTTTCCACCGAGCGGCCCAGAAGATCTATCGGAATATTTGCGTACGGTCCTCGCCCCTCGAGAGCAGAAAGGTTTCTTTTTACGAGTCAAGGGCTCTACCGGGATGGAAACGGATGCAGATGACGCCCGTCATCTTGTAAATACATGCATACGAGCTATATGGACGAATATATTTTATTTTCGTGTACCATAGATTTATGTGACGGTAAATTTTTTTAAAGCAGCAAAAGATAAAAAAAAAAGCTTTAATAAACTGTGAATAATGTTAACAAATATCAGGAACTAGTTTTAGAGTACAGATCTTACTGGAATCTCAGACGCCCACTACATTGACGACGTAATGTAATGTAATCTTGATATCGAAACTACTATTACAGGACAAACGGTTTGTGGGATTCGACAGTGTTTTAAAGCCGGTTGTCCCATAATGCAGTTTTATAACAGAAAGCACTTAAATTCTGCCCTCGGTCTTACACGGGACAGACTTCCCTTGACAATCCCCCTGATCAGGTGGACGTGAAGCGCTTTTCGGGAAAACCATTTTAGTTCTCTCATTGCTTCTCAGGGTCAGTGAGAGATGGAGAATGAGAGTTTAAAAGCACCACATAATCAGGCTACGCTTGCTTATCATGTCTATTTTACTCGGCTTTCTCTTTTTTCCAGAATTATCCCCCACAGAAAGCAATTACATCTCATGCATGAAAGCACTTTCTTCGAATAAACAAATAGCAGCAGCGCAGGTGACGTTATCCGTTAGCGCTGAAAGTTGAAAGCTGAGTTGTTTTTTGCCTTTCTCATGTCTGCGTTTATTTTTTATTTGTATTTTTTCTCCATCTCCAAGCCGTTTTCTGGTTCGTTCTTAATAGCCTTAACCTTGGTCCCTAAAAGCTGCCGTGCACCGGCAGAATCAAAGTCTGAATGTTGTCTTTGAAAATAGGTCCTTCTGATTGATATTGCGCTTTGGAGAAAGTGCCATCAGTCATCGGAGGCTGTTTGGACCAGGCTATGTATTCGCTGCTTCTCTAATCAAGACCAGTCAAATGTATTTGATTTATGGCATCCTTGCATGGATGCAGAGACTAGCAAACACCTTATTTGCTTAATTGTAATTGTGGTTTGTATTTGTGCCTCATTTTTATGGTTCAAAGGAGGTATGAATGTCTTTTTGTTTCTTTTGAGGTCGGTCACGTGTTTGATGCTGGAAGGAAACCGTTTATGTGCATCTTTTCTTTTTTTTTTTTTTTTTTTAATAATGAAACGAAACAATTAGATGATCTGTACTGACCTTTTTTGTCTGTAGTTGCCCAGCCAAAATTTTTTTTTTAAACTTTGTAATTCTTTCTACCTCCCACCTTGGTTCAACGTTTCATGTTTTTGTTTGATATTTTCTTTTAGTGGTATTTTTACACTTGTGAAAGAAGTGTCACTGCAGTCCGTTGCCTGTTTTTAATTCTTTCGCCATGGATGATGTTTATCGGATACTACTTCTTGTTTCTTTGTGTTTCGTTTTATTTTTTCCCCCGTTTTTTGAGGGAGAATCGTGAGATCAAGAAGGGTATGGACACTAGAGTACTTCCGGTCTTTGAGATTGGAAAATATTTGGCCTGCTCAGTATTTGGAAAGTTTCTTTATATTATAGAAATGTTGACACTATTGCGTACAGTAGAACCGTCTGAAATGTCTATTTTTTTCGTGTACGTTTCATATTACATTGCCCAGTCTCTCTTAAAGAGATATTATCTTGTTGATATTCAATAGGTTGTATTTCTTAACATGTTTTATCATTGTATGTGTGGTGTGGAGGCTTAAAACGATATTCAGCCTATTCCGGTTTGGACTGTTTTTCTAAGTCACCTAATTTGGTTGAGGATTTTACACATACCCAAAGCTAATTCAAATGCCAAATGATCTTCAAATGCACAGTGAATCTGAAGCAACATTAAGCAAGCTCTTACAATACAGCTCTGTGTTGAGTATTTTTGCCTGTTGTACAATTTAAGTGCCCCTCGAAACAAAAAGTTTACTCGGAGCTTGAGTCAAGCTGTAAAGCACTTTTTAGAGTATTTTTGTCTGCATGTTTTAGAGATCGCATATATGCTTCTAGGAGTACTATTAGAGCAATCAACAAAAGTATATTTTGCTTATTGTGACGTAGTGTAACGTGAACGGAGGTCGGAGTCCATCCCTTCCCCTTGGGTCGCTGCATGAGACAGTGGCCTCTGCTGGTAGCAGTCATACGGGATGAACCGCCGACGTCCTCTGCTACTCGTCCAGGGTCCGTTTGAGTGTATCTTAAGATGTATAAGGTTTAACTGGCTTACTAGAAAACGACGTATAGCCGAGTAGAAGCGTTATAGAGTTCACTGTTTGCATGATTCTGTTCAACCTTTTTCTTTCGTTCTTTCTTTATGACATTCCCCCTCTCGGAACAATCGTCCTCCATGCTTAATGTGCAATACTGCTGAATTTGGATTCTGTGAGGTAGCTGCTAGTGAGGGAAGGAACGTGTTCATGAATGTGGGAGATGAGAGAGAGAAAGTTAGTGTGGACTGGAGGCTGGTCCTTCACTGGTCTTCATCTGCTGTTCCTTCAGCATCGATATGGTCCTGTTACAAAAAAAAATAATAATGAAAATTTAAGAAGCTATAGTTTTGAAATTATTGTTTGAAATTTTAAAGCATCAAGGTTTTGTAAATGATCCTTTATGAGAGGGGGAGATGAGTATGGATATACTTTGTACACACATTTAATCTTGTAAAAAACAAAATTACAAAATAAATTTTTTAAACATTGAAACCGATATTAAAGATTGCTGTTGACTTGTGTGTGAACTTATGGAATTTGATTTTTTTTTTTTTTTGTTTTTTTTTTAACAGACGCAACCAGCATTATCAGTGTTTTTCAATTCTTTTAGTATCTCAGTATTTTCTAGTTCATCAATAAACGTCATGAAATGGAACTGAGTTTGTCTCTTGATTTTCTTTCTTTCTTTCTTTTTTTTCTCAGTAATTAAGTATACAAAACCCTCTGGCTCTGAATTGCATCAATAATCCCAGCCTGGTCTCATTGTTTATACATAGGTATTAGAATGTAACATTTACAAGCAGAAAACATATATTTTTGTACACTTTTATTGATGCTGAAATGTACAGTTTGGACACGCTTCAACTAGCGCTGTCATTCGATTTAAAAAAAAACAAAAAAAAAAAAAAAAATGAATTAATCAGATTAATCCCACCTAACATTAAAATAGTGCTGTGAAACGATTAATCGCATCCAAAATAAAAGTTTTTGTTTACATAATATATGTGTGTATATATATTACGTATATATAAATACACACACATACACCCTGTATTTTGAAAATATTTACATGTATTTACATGCATATATTTATACTTGTATACTTGATATTATACATAAATATTTTTAATATATAAACTCATGCATGTGTGTGTATTTATATATACATAAAAAATACACACAGTACACATATATTATGTAAACAAACTTTTCTTTTGGAATGTGATTAATTGTTTGGCAGCACTACATTAAAGTTTTAAATATACTTTTATATTGCAATAATATTCCCTTCAATCTGCAAATGAATGTAGAAACAACATAAAAACAGTATATTTTTAATATCTGTTAAATGTTTTTTATGACTGAAGGTGGGTATCACTGATACCAATGTTACTAATGTCTCAAGTAAACTCTTTTTTTTCCCCTAATATTTAAGCAATGACTATAGCCATACTTTATACTTTACAGTATAATTGATAGCTATCCATTTTAACACTTATTATTAGACTTTAAGTAACTTTTAATTTAAGTGAATTTAACACAGCCTTTACATGAACACCTTATTTACATGTACTCTTCAGCAAGTAGGAAATGCACAGAACTAAATTAAATACAAAATTAAACGATTGCTTAAAGCTGCAAAAAAGTTGTGAATTTCCTTTTTTCTTAGAAAGTTTAAAAGCTTTCAACATCTGCCGTGAGCAGGGCCAGTGACGCGACGCAACGGATCTCCGCAATACTTGACGTCACTCCATTCAAAGGAAACGAGAGGCGGTTAACGCTGACGCCCCGCGTGAAAGCACCGTAACTGACGCGTGCGTGCGATGAGCACAGTAACGGCTGACAGGACAGGTAAGTTCGTTTTTACTGACATATGGCCTGACAACGTCTCATCCGACCTTAGTTCTGTACTGTTCTACTGAAGCTGTCTTGTTACCTGTAGCTTTTCCGCATCCATTTGACTAACGTTAGCGGCTGGCGCTGAAGTAAAGTTGGAGTGCGTGTCTGAAAAGTCTCCCGTTTGATGCTGTAGTAAAGACTAAGTAAATCTTGTCAAGAAAGCAGCAGTTGTTATTGGGTTGTCCAACTCTTGCCCCGCCCCTGAGCGTTAAATATATTTAAATTAATAGCCTGTTAACATGCTAATTTTGATTGCTAATTTCAATGTTTAAAGCGTAAAAATTGCGACGTATTTTTAGCTAAAAAAGTCAAATATAAGTAAAACGTTCTCATGCAGTGAAAAATACATTGTAGAACAAAGAGGAAAATGACAAAACAATGACAGACAAGACAGAACAGGTTACTTCTGGTGTAAAACAAGGTCTTAGCTTTAAAATGTTTTAGGAAATTGAAACAATAAATACCATTTTGAGACTCTTTAATGTGTCGTGACAAATTGCTGTATTGCCTCATTAGATTAATCGACACCTGAACATACTCAACCGTGGAAAGACATCAAAACACTTTTTTGAGTTCAGGTACACCAAAGTTAATCTACTCTCCTGCCTGATTTGTTTGTCGGACAAAATGGTGGATTCGACCTTTGATTGGTCAGATCTCCTGTCAATCAAGCTGTTGGCGAAGGATCAGTTGAAAACATAATTCCACTGATATGACACTGAATACAGTAATAATAAAATTTATGTTGCGATTTCAATATTCATAAGGATTCATTTGTAAGTCTGTGAAGTTGTTCATGTGTAAATAATTTACATTTTAGGTGTTATCAATACATCAGTATTGTATGTTTAAAGGAGAAGTCCACTTCCAGAACAACAGTTTACAGAAAATGTACTCACCCCCTTGTCATCCAAGATGTTCATGTCTTTCTTTCTTCAGTCGTAAAGAAATTATGGTTTTTGAGGGAAACATTTCAGCATTTTTCTCCATATAATGGACTGATATGGGGCCCTGATTTTGAACTTCTAAAATGCAGTTTAAATGCGGCTTCAAACGATCCCAAATGCGGTTGTAAACGATCCCAGCCGAGGAAGAAGGGTCTTATCTAGCGAAACGATTGGTTATTTTAATAAAAATAATACAATTTATATACTTTTTAATGCCAAACGCTTGTCTTGTCTTACTCTGCCTGAACTGTTTTTGTTCCGGTTCATGACAGTTAGTGTATGTCGAAAATCTCATATCGAATGTTCTCCCTCAACTTCAAAATTGTCCTATATCGCTGTTTTACCTTTTTTGTTAAGGGTGTTTGATCTTCTTTGCATGTTCACTTTGCAAAGACTGGGTCGGTACTTCTGCAGCGATGTAGGATGATTTTGAAATGATTTTGAAGTTGAGGGAGAAAATTCGATTGTAGTTTTTCGACACACCCTAACTGTCTTGAGTCAGAATACACAGAGCTCAGGGAGAGAAAGGCAAGACGAGTGTTTGAGATTACAAGTATTTAAATTATTTTTTTAAAAATGAAAATAACCGATCGTTTCGCTAGATAAGACACTTCTTCCTCAGCTGGGATCATTTACAACCGCATTTGGGATCGTTTGAAGCCACATTTAAACTGCATTTTGGCAGTTCAAACTCAGGGCCCCATATCAGTCCATTATATGGAGAAAAATGCTGAAATGTTTTCCTCAAAAAACAATTTCTTTGCGACTGAAGAAAGAAAGACATGAACATCTTGGATGACAAAGGGGTGAGTACATTATATGTGAATCTTTGTTTGGAAGTGGACTTCTCCTGTAAATGCTGTAAAAACTTAAGTAAATTTACGTATCGTAGAACCACATTTTACATAAAACACATACGAATTATCATGAGATCACGTTGATAATCCATATTACATTTGAAGCTGTAGATGAACAAATGAGTGGATCCAAAACCTTTTGGGAGAACTGTTATTATGACCCGATGAGCTTTTTACAACTCCTGTCATTTGCTGTATCAGTGCTTCTTTAAGATGCCTGTGAGAGCCGAGCAATAAGACTTGTAGTGCAACAATACGGTCTTCCATACGACCACCATCAAACTGAAATTCCATCATGTGACCGCAGGAATGCTGTAAAAAGGATTCACCTTACAACATGGCTGAATTGCATATTCATGTCCACACTGAGGAAAATTAATGTTGTCCTCTGTGAAAATATTGTGGTGCTCCATTGAATGAGTGTTATTTGTGTTATGGTAGTCCTTGAGCCATTTAACGGGCAATGGAATGCCCCCCCCTCCTTTAGAAATCCCATTTCTGAAAGAGTGTTTTTCAGCATGCGTGATGATTCATTGCGCACTTTGGGCTGTTCACAGTGGTGCAATAGATTCAAAAGGTCACCAGGGTGTTTTGTTAGGCAAGAGGTGGTTTCTGAGTCTCCCGCGTGAGCAATCGCATTCATCAGGATACCATTTTAGAGCTTCCTGGAACAATTTACAATTTATCGCAGCTGTTGCATTGAACTCAATCTGAGCTCATTTTGCTAATGCTAGTGCAATGTCTTTAGCGAATACACCACTCGCCAACACAACGAAGCTTGCTTTGAGGGAAAAGGGAAAAAAGTTTCCCAAGCAATTAAAGTTACCAAGGGAGTCAAGTTTGCTGTGTTGTCCATTCATAAATTATTTCTTGAAGTGGAAATGAGCCACCTCCCTGGCAAAAACATGTTTGCATATACTCTGATCTTTAGTCTACCATGGTGAAATGGAGCTAAAGTGCTCTCTTTGGAGGGAACTCCTATTATTAGTGGGCTGGTATGACTGTGACCTCACTGTTTGAAACCATTCGCTGTTCCAGCAGTCTAAATAAGGAAGAGATTGCATTTTAAGTGCTTGTGAAATCGGAAAGAATGCTGGCATTGTGCTGTCACAAATCATGTTGAATTTAAAGCCCTTGGCTTATTTTTTCTCCATCAAAAGCACAACTTCTCAATTTCCATTAACACTGCAGATGAGATTTGAAAATGCGTGTCTTTGATTTCGCTTGTAGTGGCATAAAATTAGCATAATGCAATCTAATGGAAGTGCGCCTTAAATTTTATTACTGACAAAATGCGTCTTGCATATAGAGGCACGCATCATGATTTCTCATACATTTTTTAATGCTCTAAATCAGCAAAAAGAATGTTTATGATTAAAACAAATGGCTGGGAAGTAGGTTTAACGGAAATATTTCACTCTTAAAGTCCTTATGAAATCAAAATTGAAGTTTTTTGGCTTTTATTATGAATATGTCAGCCTGAAGGTTATAAATAGGCCAGTGTGCTCCAATACAATGACAAAATTCGCATTTACAAGATACAAGCATTCAAAACGTATCCTCACCAATATGGATCAACGATTTTGATGACATCACCCTGCACTTCAGCTTCTCATCAAACTTTGTGTCCAATCAAATTCTCTCTAGAATCCGAACGAATCAGACACAATAGCACGGATCGCAAACCACAAACGTATTGCACTCATTTGAATTCTACACAGAATGCTATATTTTATAGCAATATAGAAGAGATTGTGGCTGTCATACGCTGTCAAATACAGCTTTACCAAGCTCAACATCTGTTGTTATATAAGGGTCATTGACATATAAGGATTTTCGACAGGCCAATTTTAAAATACAAAAAATAAATCTGTTGTAATTGTTCAAACATGAAGAATGTTGTGTACACATAAATTCATATTGCAATTTAAAATTAAGTGATTTTATCATTTTTTCATCTCAAAGTGGCCATATTCACAATGCCAAATACGCCATTTTGTCCGACAAACAAACCAGACGAGAGTAGATTAAAGTCAGTGGACTTGAACTTGAAAAATAGTGTGTATTGACATCTTTTCATGGGTGAAACAAGATACCTTCTGATGTTCATGCATGTTTATTTCTTGCTATAACTAGTAAAGATGAAGAGATGATCAGTTCATGTGCCGCTTGAACTGAGGTGCTACAGCGATCTTTCAGGGCACATTAAAGAGCCACAAAACAATATTTGTTGTTTGAATTTGTAAAAAAAAAAAAAAAAAAAGACAAAACTTGAACTCTGAGACTTTGTTTCATACCAAAAGTAACCAGCTCAGTATCCTTTGCTCCATGATGTGTTCACTGCATGAGAATGTGTGATGCATGATGTGTGACATAACTAATAATACTAATAATAACTAATCTTTTTTGAAAAGTTAAATTGGGTCCATACAGAGAGGTACTTCATATATACAGCGTCTTTTAATGCATTTAAACCAATTTTTAACAAAACATGCAATTGGACAGAAAATTTAAGCTTCACGTCACTTACCTATAGCCCATGGCTAGTGTTTGAAAAGGGGGCAGGGCTGCTTAATATGTCCCACACTTTCTTCCTGTTTCAGCTGAAATTACATCAACACAGAATAACACCACGTTTCAAAGCACCTCAGTGGACCTTCAAAGGGATGGATAAGGGAAAAAATGACAAGATTTGCAAAGCCAAAATTGGTAAAGATGATATTTCATTTCACACTGAACTATCCCTCTAACTCCCACTTTTGGGTTTGCTGTATTTCAGCAGGGTTTCGCGATCCTTTCATGGATCACTTTCATAAAGACAAAGGGGTAGCAAATCCCTCCGTATCTCCAGTGTAAAGACATTCACAACCACAGCGTTTGAGGTGCTGCGATCCGTTCAAGCTAAAGATATGTTTGAACCTGCTGCTTTGATGTCAAGTCAACACATCAGAATGCAGGCGGTTTTCATGTCAATCATTTAAGCAGAGGCTTAAATGATTGAGAAAAAAAGTTTTGTGGAGACCTCTGCGTCTCTTTGAGCACAGGGATAACTTGCAATAGCACCCTGTGTAACATTCTTTTGTGAGGGTGGTGAATCCATTCCTATGAGAAATTAGAGACTAATGACTCTCCCAATGCTCTTTCAGCACGAGAGAATACACATGTGACTAAAAAAATATTCAAAGGTGTATCACCTCGGAATTATCATGGAATTTCATTTAAATAAATGAGAGAACAGGAGCTCAGGGGCAAAGGCAGCTTCAACTCAATAATGCACCCTGAGTAATCGCCGGCTCCCGCTGTGTGTGAAAATGACAACAGTCAAAGAGATGCAGTTGCTCAAAGCGAGCATATATTTCTACTCTATGGCTACACGCATTATGACGGCCAAAAAAAACGTCGTGAGGAGTGTTTTTAAGAGCAGAGCTGCAGCCTTGCGGGAGTCAACCACCACTGTCAAAGCTCATAAAAGCAATTAAACCCTCCAATAAACCCACCAAAGGCCACCTTCCTCTCTGTCGACTAGCAATGATCCTCTGTCAGAAGGGGCCACGGCGCAACGCAAAGAATCATTATGCTAATAAGAGCAAAAAAAGCAGAAAGCAGCCATGCAATATTCATACCCTCCATCATGATAAACTATTCAGGAGTCATTTAGCCGGAATGCTCATTTAACGAACTGAGGCGTGGAACAATTAACGCGCGGCGAACGATGGAAGCGTACTGTGATGGAGAGGACGTCCGCAGCTCAATCTCTCACCAGGGATGCCATTTGAAGTTCTACACGCTAATGGTTGACTTTTCCTCTACAATATCCAGAGTCCATTTTGTGTCTTCCATCACCTAGGCCACCGTAAAATGGCCTCCGAATGCAAGCGTGGCTGGTTTTCACTGCTAGCTGCGTTTGAATGAAGATATGATTGAGTATTTGTTTTAGGACTGCATTAAACATTAAGGTCCTCGGAGCAAGGGTCGTCCATATTGCGGGACCATTCTACCATTTATGACCCATTAAAATGATTGCAGTATAAAAACAAACATTTACCGGCAGTCTCAGTCCATCAGTATAAAAGGGAAAGTGGAATAATTCAGAAGTGATTGCTGGGTAGAAAATGGCTTCATTTCAGTGGAGCGCTGCTTTGACCCTCTGGGGTCTGCGGATTGGAAGGAGTCTCAGTCCAGAGCCTCTGCCTTCCTTCATTATGCCGTCTGCTGACAGCAAACAAGCCGGCCGGCATTGCTCGGGGCCACGAGGCCTTCGTCATGGCTCTGAGGCCCAAGACCCGGTCCTGTCATGGCCCATATCATTCTGCCTACCAGATTGCTTCCCCCTCAACAGGAACAGGATTTATGGCAGTATGAAGCGCAGAGATGCATGTCTGACCGCGCTCTTGGCTGTACAAACTGCTTCAGGGAGGGCCCTGTTCATATTATAATCTCCGGGGCATAGCAATCACCGCCTCAGCATTAAGACAAAATGAGAGAACAACACACAGCGCCGAAGCGTGCATGTGTGTGTGTGTGTGTGTGCACCTGTTAGGAATAAAGCAAGAAAATGTGTGCAATGGACCTCGGCTCCTCACAGGAGAGCCATTTGCCTTGTTGTTCCAATATCCTGCTGTGTGGATACATTAGTGGCCGACTCCCCCATTCTGACTGTCACCGAATCTCCAGGCTCCCATTGTGGGGAGAGAGAGACACCCAGAGCCTTGGTAATATCACACTGTCATTTTGCTTGAAATGGTAATCTTTTACAAGAAAAAAGATGAGATTTTTTTTGTAACGGAAAGCAATAAATGACCAGTTGTATTGTGTTTTTCTACATCATAAGCTGTCTTGGAAGGAGCCGGCTGAGATTGCACATGGTTTTTATAGTAAAATTACACAGGGAAATTGCATGATGGAAGTGAATCATAGTATCTGTGGGTTATTCAGTCCTCAGAGTACTGAACTTATTACCAGACTTCATAATGAAATCTGCAGTCAAGCGCTTCCAATTTGTTTCGCAGTACTTCATCGGAGAGGGGCGTTTGTTTAGCTGCGCTGACGTGCGGTGATGTATTTACTCTGATAGCGCCTTTGAGCGCACGTTGGCTATCTAGTGGTGGCATATGCTCCTTGGCAATTTAAGGCCAAATGTAAAATGCAGTTCACAAGCATTCCCGCTTGGTTTTCTATTGGCCAATTTATTGCCGAGTCGTGTATTGTATGATGAAAGTTGCATGCGACTCACGTCGATGATTTCCCAGCATTCAACCGAGTCGCACAAGCTTTGCTATTGATTGCAACAGCATCATCATCAACAACAACATCAGCCATCCTGTTGGCAAAGTTGACTTATGGAGGTGAAAAGCCAAGCTCCAGCTCAGCGTTTTCTTTTTTGTGAGTGAGAACCAGACAACCGGAAATCAAAGTGAGCAAAAGGCGGTTTAGAGGAGAGGGGGGTGATTGCAGTGGTTGGATCAAGAGCCATTATGTTCGACAAAATGGGACCTTCAAACCCCACAGAGCACTTTTCCCAAAGATTGCCAAAGTATGCAGTCTGAGGGGAGGCTGGGTGGGGAAAAAACCCCCAGATCTATCACTGGGAGGATTGCTTTTCCTGCTGCCTTCCCATCAAGTCACCGTTAACAAATTACTGTCGATCTATTCGGGAATTAGCAGTTGGGTCCCTAGAAGTGAAAGGCTGATAGACGGAGGTGCTAATAAAGGCTGCTCACCTCCTCTAGCTGTGACGATTGCAAAAAGAGAGAGGCGAGCAATAATCAGCAAGAGGCCACCTACACCGTTCTTCTGCCTGCAATTCGGCGACCGCGGGATTCGCGTGCGTGCCGCACACACCTGGGATGCCTGTCTTTTGAGGAGGGCCATTTAACAGTAATTCTGGCTCTGTGTTGCAGAGAATGATTTGACATTGGCGGGGGTGAATCCTGCGACGCCCCTTCGCTTTGCTGTTGAGGAGGAGGAAATCGGCTGGAGGAGAATTGTCACCCTCAATAGAGTCTACAAAGCGTGCCGTCAAGGGCTGGTTTCATGGCCCTGGAATTAAGTGTTTTTACACGGAATCACTTCAAATGAAGTTATCTCCAATCAACCCAATGAACATTTTGGCGTTTTGACTATCACCGTTTTAAACAGTGGGACATAATGAAGCTTAGCTCAACTGCCAGTATAAATTGGCTATTGTCCTGAAGAATAACTCACAAAAGCTAGACTGGGATGTTATTACTTTCTGTCGTAAAGCAGTGCCAGGTTTCATTCCGCATCTATTAAATAGTTGGTTTCATCTGGTGATGATTAGTTGATAAACCTTATTTTGCAAAAATCACATTAAAATGACTCATGTAACTCCAAACCCGTAAATTCTTTGTTCATCTTCGGAACACAGATTAAGATATTTTTGATGAAATCCAAGAGCTTTCTGACCCCGCACAGACAGCAACGCAACTGCCACGTTCAAGACCCAGAAAAGGTAGTAGGGTTATTCTATGAAAATGTCCATATTTCTGTCCCTAGCCTTTATTATTGAGTATATATTATACTTTAGGGTTGCCATTTCTTTATATCTTAAAATGAAACAATATGTTATTTGAACAATTACACCTTTTTCAGCCATAAATGTGGCATTATTTGTTTTTTAATTAATTATATTGAATTCCAAGCACCACAAAAACTGCTTGTCCCCACAGCCACGTACAGAGGGAAAATGCTTAATTTTGAGGTCAAAAACAGTTTTTTATACCATTTAAAATACAATAATGTATTCATAACTATCAAATATATGATGTAAATGGCATAAATAAACAAAATGCTCAATAAATATTTTAAAATATATAATGAAAGTAGTGGTCCCCTGGAGTTGCTTCACTGATGTTACCGTTGAACAAAAATAGTTTGTTTTGAAATAAAAATCACACTGATGTCATCACTTTACTTCCTTCTTCCTATTTCCTGAAGATCTATGAAGAAAGGCACATTATAAGTCCACTGACTCTTTTCAGTTATTAGAAATTTTCTCATTTATCTCATGATTTCATTTGAAGCTTTTAGCTAAGTCATTGGTATGACCTGCTTTATTGTTAGGAAATTGTAAAAATGGATTGAACAAATGGATTGAACTACATAATTTAGTGAGTATACCATGACTGACAACACGTGGTTTGATACCTTGCAGCAGTCATTTTATAAAATGCATTTTTCATGAAAATTGTCACTGGCGTTACTGTCACTGGTGTCACCTTCCTTATGAATAAATAACAAAAAAATATATAATTAAGCGGTCATTTATGTGTATTCAAGTCAAAAGGTAATGTAATAATGTGGTCTAAGTTTAAATGTCAGAAAAAGACATTTTAAGACATCTTCCCATGCCAAAGGCGGACATTTCTGTAGAATGACTACATAGTCAAAATAGTTGACATCAGTGGTTTAACTGTAATTTTATGAAGCTACGAGAATACTTTTTGTGTGCAAAAACAAAAATAATGACTTCATTCAACAATTTTAACAATTTCCTTACTACTTTTCTAGGCCTTGAACATTTCAGTTGAATTGCTGTCTTGGAGGGTCAGAAAGCTCTCGGACTTCATCAAAAATATCTTCATTTGTGTTCCGAAGACGACGAAGATCTTATGGGTTTGGAACAACATGAGGGTGAGTAATTAATGGCAGAATTTTCATTTCTGGGTAAACTATCCCTTTAAGTCACATTTAGATTTACTGCAAACAAAATAGGATTGTGTGACCCACTCCATCACTGGAAATCATCTTGATCCAGGAACTCACTTGGTGTTTCATACATTGAATGAAAGTCATTTAAATAGTGAAAAAAATCTAAACAGAATTAGATTTATTCAAGCACACATTTAAATAATTAATATAATATAGTGCATGTATTTGTTATTTTAGTTTTAGCCAAAGCACTTGTAAATTTATTTCTTAAATTTCAGAATAAAAGTGACATAATTTTTTCTTTTTTATCAAAAACAACAAAATAATCAAAATTCAGTGTTTTTGCATAACTTTTTCTCCACAAATGGCCCAGTGACATCCAAATTATTCTGACAGAGCATGTCACGTACAGCATTTCCACCAAGAAACCAAGTATCTGGCTAATTTTCAGACTCTGATAAATGTCTTGTCACAGTAGCTTTATGCAAATTATTAATTAATTAATCTATTTATTTTGTTGCTTGCTGATTTATTGTGCCTGTTTTAGACCAAAAAGGTAGCATATTATTATGGTACCATTAGCCCCTGCTGGTCAATACTGTAACTACACACTCTCTGGGCTGGGTATTTTGACAAGCAACAATATCTCATATTATCCTTAGTATATGTTTCACTTTTTTAAAAAAACATATAATAGACTTTTTGAAATAGATTGTTGTTCCATTATAATTACATATTTTTCAGTGTCATCATTTTTTTTATTCCTGATGGATTTTTCTGCATTTAGCTTTACCATATGCATGTATGTTTAGTTCATGACAAAATTAAATCCTTTTCACTCCACAGCTTAACAGTCTGAATGGGAAATGATGAAAATTGTTTCCACCCTTTTCCATCTAAAGTCTTTTTTTTCTTTCGCTCATTTCCATTATGTGCCTTTTCAAATGTTTTGATTGTGTGAGACATTTTCTTTTTACTACTTCATAATAAAGAAGCGGATAGAAGACTGCTGTGTTCTCAAATGGCTCACTATCTGGTTATTAATCTGACAAAAGCATCTCCACCAAGATCAACTGAAAGTACTCGCAGTGCAGCTCCTTTGCCAGTAATAACAAAGCGTGCTTTTTTAATATGCAGACCGAGAGTGCGAGTGCATAAGCAGTTCGCACTCAGAAAAGTGCCAAGACGGTTTTGAATTTTAATCAAATCTCGACTAATGCTGCTTTGCGTAAAAGAGTGCATGTGAAGTGAATGCTCTGAAACGGCACACTGAGGTTCTGAGCGCTCTCGCTGCATGCTAACATACGATGCATTCATCTGCTCAAAGAGAAGCAGAGGAGGCCATTGATCCGTGTTGCCTGGAGGGGTAAAGGTCTCCTTTCCTGCGGGATCCGGTAGGCCTGCCTCGAATATTCTGACAGGAGTCCCAGATGGAGGCCCCACCACCGAGCTCTCCCATCCCACTGCCGCCGCGCCCCTCTGAAAGGAACAAACAGTGCAGAAAGGGCTGTCAACACCCAAACTGCCTGGAGGTTCTTCACCTTCTTGCATTAGATGGTCCAGTCCACTGTAAACACACCTGAAGCGCTGAGCTTTATCCTGTAAACTGCGTGTTGAAAGCAGAGTTCACTCACCGACGACTGACGCCAGGATGTGAAAAAGTAAACCTCGTTCCTCTTTTCCTTTCAGCTGCCCTGCGGTGCCAGGCCTGCCGAGAGAGTTGGGCGGAAACTGTCTTTCTGCTCCCTGCAGGCAGGTAGACGGCCACTGTGATGTTCAATCAAGCCTTGCACAGCTCTGCGCTTTCTAACTTGAAAAGAATCTAATCCATCATAGTCACCATAGCGTTTTTAGTTTCGCACAGCATTCACAGGCACTGCGCTGAATGTATAACACATCTACCTGTGGTACTAGCAAAGTGCCTTTTCCATACATGCGGAGAACTCCACAATACACAATAACTTCGTCCCTGATTCAACCCTGAGTGAATGAACATGGACTGGCAGAGAGGCTACGAGGTTCAGTGTTCCCTCTGAGCTCATTACTTTCATTCTACACCCAACGTCCTTACAGATTGATTGATGACCTTCATCTGTAGATCACAGCATCTGGAGAGCAGCAGGATAGCTGAGATTGTGCTGCAGCACAGGGTCCATTAAGTGTGGAGTCCAGCTGCTCTCTGTCCCGGGGTTTAGAGTGTGTGTGACTATGGGCGATTGGCGATTTCACCCAGTGTCTGAAACATTTCTGACAGCTTTCAACAGCTTGACAGGGTGAGTCACATAAACAAAGTGCCAGTCTATGTCGCGTCCATTAGCTCAAAAACACATTTAAAGAAAGAGCTCAAGCAAAAGTGAAAGTTCTGTCATCATTTACTTACCCTCACGTCGCTCTAAAATCTTATTCTGTGCAGCTGTTTTGAAGAATGCGTCAATCCAACGCTGCCGAATCTACCGCTGCAGCTGAATCTTTAGCACCACGGTATAAAGTTATAAAATTTTACCTCAGTTTTACAACGAGTACGCCGTCTAAATGGTAAACACTTTATTATGTCGCGGACTGTAGACAAAAACAACATACAAATGCTTCCAGTGAAACTCGATTCATGAATAAATGATAGAAATCAAAATGCTAATTCCCGATGTTAAATCTCTATAAGCCGGTTGTTTTAATGAATTGTTCAGAAAGGCTGGTTTGGATCAGTCTAGTGACTCCTTCACTGAACTAAATCGCTAAAAAAAAGCAGTTATAGAATCAAATAACCATTATTTTTAGTCATGTCCCCTGGTGAAAAAAACAGCATATGCTGGTATGTATGTTTTGATGCTGGGATGCTGGTTGGGTATGTTTTGATGCTGGTTTAAGGGGTCAAGGACCAGCATAAACCAGCAAAGGACCAGGTTAAAGGAGAAGTCCACTTTCAAAACAAAGATTCACATATAATGTACTTACCCCTTGTCATCCAAGATGTTCATGTCTTTCTTTTTTCTGTCGTAAGGAAATTATGTTTTTTGAGGAAAACATTTCTGCATTTTTCTCCATATAGTGGGGCCTAATGGTTGGAGAGTTGGGCTTGTAACCCAAAGGTCGCTGGTTCGATTTCCACACCAGCAGGAATTGAAGGATTGTGAATGAACAGCGCTCTTTCCACCTTCAATACCATGACTAAAGTGCCCTTGAGCAAGGCACTGAACCCCCAATTGCTCCCTGGGCGCTGGAGCAATGGCTGCCCACTGCTCTGGGTGTGTGTTCACAGTGTGTGTGTGTGTGTTCACTTCTCACTGCTGTGTGTGTGCACTCGTGATGGGTTAAATGCAGAGGACCAATTTCGAGTATGGGTCACCATACTTGACAATACGTCATCACTTTCACTTTCTAATGGACTGATATGGTGCCCTGATTTAGAACTTCCAAAATCCAGTTTAAATGTGGCTTCAAATGATCCCAAATGTGGTTGTAAATAATCCCAGCCGAGAAAGAAGGGTCTTATCTAGCGTAACGATCGGTTATTTTAATAAAAATAATACAATTTATATACTTTTTAATGCCAAACACTCGTCTTGTCTTACTCTGCCTGGACTGTTTTTGTTCCGGTTCAAGACAGTTAGGGTTTGTCTTCGCTGGAAGTCCTATATCGCTGATTTACCTTTTTTGTTAAGAGTGTTTGATCTTCTTTGCATGTTCACTTTGTAAAGACTAGGTTGGTACTTCTGCAGCGATGTAGGATGATTTTAAAATGATTTGTGAAGTTGAGGGAGAAAATACGGTCTGACTTTTTCAACATACCCTAACTGTCTTGAGACAGAATACACAGAGTTCAGGCAGAGCAAGACAAGATGAGCGTTTGAGATTAAAACAAATATTTTTTTAATGAAAATAACAGATCGTTTCACTAGATAAGACCCTTCTTCCTCAGCTGGGATCATTTACAACTGCATTTGGGATCGTTTGAAACCGCATTTAAACTAGCAGCATATGTTGTTTTTTTCAGTTTTTTGTCATTAAATGACTGACTGATTGATATATGCTGCTAAAACAAAATTCTATAGAAAACATCTTAGGGAATTCCCTTATGAAAATTAACCATGGTTTTATTATAGTAAAAGTGTAGTAACCATGTTTTTTTGGTTTCATTTGTAGTAAACCATGGTTAATTGGATTTAACCGATTAACTGTCACCCGTCCCCTCAGAAGGATGCCTAAGTTTACTTCACTATATTAGACTACAATTAAATCCTGAAAACTATATATTGTTGTAAAAGTCTAAGACTCCTAAACAGATATTTTACTACAGTTTTTTGTTACAATGTATATGTAACAAAACGTAGGAACAGTTAGAATAATAATTTAAGAGTGCACCTCAAAAATCTACATCATAACAGGAGTTCTGGTCTTTGTCACCAAGTCTTTTTTCGTTGCCTTTTTTACTATCATGTTTTGGAAATTAGCATTAATGATATATCAACTGAAAGTTTAAAACCTTAAAATTCATCCTTTCAAACTCATTTTAAAATCTGACATTGCATTGCCATGGAAATGGTGCTTCAAATTCATATTAGAAAATGCATTTGTTCACAAATTATATCAGTTTCAGTTTGGATAGTGTACTTTCACGTCTATGTACAAAAATGGGCATGACAGTTAAAGGGTTAAGAACTTGAATTTCAGGCTGTTTCTCACAAGTGCTATTTTAGTATTGTCATATATTTCTTATAGTTTTATTAATATTTTGAATGTTATATTTTGCAGTTTTCATTTTAATTTAAGTATTTTTTTAGAAATTGTGTGCTTCTGCCTTTTTCACTTTATACAATATTACTATTTAATTTATTTAGGTTTTATTTTTTTAGCAGGGTAAGATTTTGGTCCTTCAGTATAAATTAAACAAGAAAGATTGCCTTGACTAATTAAATGAAATAAGTTTTTCATCTTAATATTTATATTTTATTTGTGCTTTATTTCAATTAATAAAAGATGTTTTTGCATTATTCAGCAGATGCTTTTATCCAAAGTGACTTACAAATGAGAAATACTACAAGCAATTCATCATAAAGAAGCAAATAAACATGAGAAGTGTCCTTGCTGTACATTTATGTAGATTTTATTGTATATTGCTTCAGAATAATATAAAATATGGAAAAAAGTGCGCTTCCATAATGTACTTCCATAATGCATGGTGTACTTCTTAAGATAAACTTAAGATCCTCTAAGTGTATTAAAATTGGGACACCATGAATATGAACTAAAATGTGCTTTTAACATACTATCTTTTTATTTAAAAATCTATTTCGTTGCACTTCCAGTACACTTGAACCCATCTTTCATAAACTAGTACACTCAAGTGTAGTAACTAAATGCATTTTTTAAATAAGGAGATATTATGTTAAAAGTGCATTTTAGTTCATATTCATGGTCCCAAAATAGCACAATTGAGTACTTTTTTTCCACCTGGGATATGTGTCATTTTTCAAGTGCATTTACTTTAATGCAGTTGTGCCTTTGTAGAAGCCTGAAAGCTTGAGTCCTCATTTATTATAATGGAATGGAGAAGCGTGGAAGAATTGCAGCAGTGCAGTTCTACAGGTGCCACCACTCGAATGCTACGTTGTGACACGCATGCTGAGGTCCATCTTGTGTCCTGGCTGTGATGTGTTAGTTAGCCGTGATGCTGTCCTTGTCAAAAAAAGGACACCCTTATTTGTCTGATAGCTTCTGTTTTGTCATTTTGTCTGTAAATGTCACGCAGCAAGGGAGTGACGAAAAGGCTGACCGCTAAGAAAAAAATAATTCTGCTTTTTTGGGGGTCTGGCTGCCATTTCCTGAGATTTCATCCTCCCCATCTCGTGACTGCACTGTAAATGTCTCCGATGCTGCAGGGATGTCACCTCCAGCTGTGTGAGCTAAAACACAGGGGGGAGATGTATAGATTCGAGGATGAAGTGTGTTTTTTGACAGGTACATTCTAACCATGTGCCCAGAGCGGGACTCTGCACCTGCTGTGCCATCTGGACACCATCTCACGAACCCTTATAACACTGATGCTACTAGGGCTGTTCTATATGACTGACATATTCATACACCATGAATGTATATGTAAATGTCCAACATGGCACTTTTTAGTAAAGGCATCACTTAGCAGCCCTATGTTTAGTGGACGTATATCCATTCAGAGCCGGAGCATGAAGGAAAGCTCCCCTGACAGCACGTGCAAACAGCACAGGAGAGCTGCTGTTACTCACTTGTGTGCACATTACAACTAACACAACGCTGTGTTTAAATGAAGACAGCAGGGTCAATGGGCTGTGAAGAGATGAGTCAGAGGATTAGGGCCTGCAGAGAATCTTCCCACAAGAACATTTAGGTGTCATAATAGCACAAATGTTATAATAAGATAGTTATTAGTGGGAAATATTCATTTTGTCTCAGGACGTAATGATTACTGTTTTGTGTACTGCAAAAGCAATAAGCCACTTAAAGGTACAGTTGCCCTAAAAATGACAACTTGCCCATATATCATTCCAAACCTGTTTGACCTTCTTTCTTCTGTAGAACAAAAAAGGAGAAAGCTGCTGTTTTGTAACAGTGAAAGTAAATGGTGATCAAAAATGACCAAAATGCACCAAAAATGACAAAAATTACAGTGCCTTTCAAAAGTATTCATACCTCTTATTGTTTCATATTTTATGTTGCAGCTTTATGTTGAACTGCTCCATACACCATAATGACAAAGCAAAAAAACAGATTTGTGACAACTTTGCAAATTTATTAAAAATAAAACACTGAAATAAGTACATTGCATAAGTATTCATACCTTTAACTCAGTACTTAGTTGAAGCACCTTTACAGTCCCAAGTCTTTTCGGGCATGATGCGACAAGCTTTGCACATCTGCATTTGGCAATTATCCGCCATTCTTCGCCTCACCTCTTCACCTCTCAAAGTCTGTCAGCTTGGATGGGGGCTAGCAGACATTTTCAGGTTTCTCCAGAAATATCTGATTGTGTTCAAGTCCAGGCTGTGACTGGGCCACTCAAGGACATTCCCAGAGTTGTCTATAAGACACTCGTGCTGTGTGGTTAGGGTCATTGTCCTGTTGGAAGGTTAACCTTATACCCAGTCTGAGTTTTTGAATGCTCTGGACTGGGTTTTCATTAAGTCTATCTCAATATTTTGGTGCACTGAGCTTTCCTTCTTCTCTGACGAGTCCCTCAGTCCCTATCGCTGAAAAACAGCCCCACACTATGAGGCTGCTACCAGCACACTTTACTGTTGGGATGCTACTCTCCAGGTGATGAGCAGTGCCTGGTTTCCTTCAAACATGATGCTTGCAACTGAGGTTCATCAGACCAGAGAATCTTGTTTCTCACAGTCTGAGGGTCCTTTAGGTGCTTTTTTGCAAATTCCAAGTTGGTTTCCATGTGTCTTCGCTGAGGAGAGGATCGAGTTTGGCCACATCGCCATAAAGGCCAGATTGGTGGAGTGTTACAGTGGTGTTTCTCTATCTGTAAGTTTCCCCCATCTGCATATGGAGCTCAACTAGAGTGACCATCAGCTTCTTGGTCACCAGTATAACCGAGCCACTTCTCCATCAGTTGCTCAGTTTGGCCAGGAGGCCAGCTCTAGGAAGAGTCCTAGTTGTATCAAGCGTCTTCCATTATGGATAATGGAGGCTACATGTTTCTGTGAACCTTTAATGCAGCAGAATTTTTTTCTGAACTCTTCCCCAGATCTGTGCCTTGATGCAAGCTTGTTTCTGAGCTCTAAAGGCAGTTATTTTGACTTCAGGGCTTGGTTTTTGCCTTTTTCAGCTGTTAGACCTTTTCTGAGAGGTGTATGACTTTCCAAATCATGCTCATTCAAATGAATTTGCCACAGTTTAACTCCACTCGAAATGTAGTAACATCTACAAGCAATATTAATGCTCCTGAGCTGAATTTCAAATATCCCAGAAAAGGGTATGAATTTTTTTTTAAATTTTTTATTTCTCGGTAGTTGTTACAAACCTGTTTGTGCTTTGTCATTATGGTGTAGATTGATGTTGAAAAAAGTAATTTAAAGCAGCTTAACATAAGGCTGCAACATAAAGCATGAAAAAAATGAAGGGGTATGAATACTTTCACAAGGCACTGTACATTACAGAGTATGACTCGGGTGCATGACAAATGCCATATTATAGCTTAGTGATAGCTTAGTGTGATAAGCTACATTCGTGATATGCGTGATGGTATACATTCAGCAATGATAAAAAACAAACAAAAAAAACACAATTTGTTTATTTTTGAAATATTTAGTTTAATTCAATTCACATTTATTTGTTTAATGTTTTTCACAAAACTTTGTTTCAGATCAGCTTTACATAAAATGCAGGTTTCTATGTTACAATTAAGAGTAATCTGTTTTCAGAGGTCAGTGTGTCAAATTCAGAGTTGTAATAGGTTACAGATTACAAGTTACCCTGTTTAATATGTAATAAGCAGTATAACTATTTCAATTACTTTATTTAAAGTAATGTAACTGATTATGTTTGATTACTTTTCTATTTTTTCAAACATTTAAACCAGGCAGGGTTAACCTTACAGTATAATACTCATCATTGATTACTGTCATATTTTCAAAATCCTTCATCACTTCAATTAACATGATAAAAATGAAATTTTAAAGTACATGCACCACAAAATCTTAACTTTAGCACCTCTTTTTACTTTGAGATCGTTCTGAGGTTAAAATACAGATTTAAAATCACAAGATGTAGTTTAATAGCAATGATACTGTTTTTGAAATCAAATCTTTGCATACCTATGACAGAAAACACTGGCATCTAACAATGCCTTGAAGAAAAAAAAGAGTATATTAAAAAAAAATAAAGCATATACATAAACCCAAATAAGAAATAAAACAGTTATCAAATAAACGTCCTATTCTGTGTCCTAAACTCTTGAAAAATTGGTGTCTCATATTTTAGAGCAGTCAATGCAATTTTGGAAAGAAATCAATTAAATCTGTATTTGTTTGAACATATTCATACGTAACCCCCGTTTGTAATTGTTAACATATTTATAAGTAAGTATAAGTAAGTATGTAAGTAAGTTATAAGTAAGTATAATTTAATTACACATTTTTTTCTGAGTAACTGTAACAGATTAGAGTACATTTATTTTGTAATTTAATTACGTAATTCCTTTACATGTAACTAGCTAATGTCCATAGGGCAGAAATGTACAGTTCTAGGATAATAACATCATGCAGTTAGGTATTTAGGCAGAAATGATGAGCACAAATTAAAGCAATGACTGCATGCTGTGATAATGATAATTGCAATATAAGGAAAATGTAGCTATTTTAGCTGTTGATTTGATTAGCTGGTTTGTGTTAATCTGAAATGCTCACAAAATATATGACATTAATAATAATCAAAATAAACAGTTGTTTTCCGTAAAGCTATATAGTTCATATTTTATTGATTTGTAGCAATTTGGCTAAATTACAGTAGAATTCAGTTGCTGTGTGGTTGTTACAGATGTGATGTAATGTTACTGAAAATATTATGTTAATATTAAATTATTTGATTAATGTTGCTATTAGGGATGTTACAATGCTCAACATAATATCGAACCGTTTGGTACAGCATCCACAGCATCGGAGTGTTTGAAATAACTTCCTTTTGTGATCTGATGTGGATTCTTATCATACAATGAGGCAGACAATATATTCTACAGTGTATGTCGATTAGCAACGGCTTACAAATATACTTAATCATTATGAAAATACCAGAGATGGCTTGAAGAATACAGATAAATATTATTGCAGACAAGTGTTTATTGTCCTCACATTTCATCATTCAAAACGTTTAACATTATATCTTGTTTTTATTCAGTTACAGCAATAGTAATGCCTTTATCCATGTTAGGGATTTCCAGGCTGGAACGTGTGTTATCTCTTTGACATCCATGATGTATTTTGCATAAAAACTGAAAAATAATACCTCTCTCAAAAGAAATATTAAGCAGACATATAATAATCTACGCTTTTCTGGTGTACAGAGGTTTACAGGATTATTTCGTTGTTAATTAGATGCAAAAAGAAAAAAAAAAAAACACTGATGTGGCAAGCTAACTGAAAACCGTTGTTAAAAAACCGAGGTACGTATTGAACTGTGGACTGACTGTATGGTTGCATCCCTAGTTGCTATAGATTTTTTTAATTATTATTGTTATCAGTTATGGTTCTGGCACATTTTATGTTGTTCAGTCAATGCTTACAGCCTTGTCTTTTTAAGAGTGAAACTGCAACAAGCATTAGCATTTCTCAACTGAAAAGGATGTTATGATGATCTTTAATTCATTATGTGGCTTTTCTGTTTTACTCCATGTCATTTTGGTGGTTATTGGTATATTCATGGTACAAAGCAGATTTTAGTTGTGGCTATTGTATTAATATTATTGGTTAATGGAAAACAGGCCTGTGGTCATGAAATGTAGGACAGGCCCCAAAATACGGTGGATATTTTTTCTTTAACGCATGGATAAATAGAGAATCCTTGGTTTGATTCTTTCTAAAGTGGCATGATAGCGTTTGTTGTACAAGTCAAAGAAATGCAGCAGTGATCACAACACCTTGACTTTGTGGAATGACAGTGTAAAGCAACTTCCTGCACATCATTCAGTGGTATACTGAGCCTGTGCAGCGCTGTAATGAAAGCCATGATGAATGTGACATCCAGTGAATAGGGACCTTGTACAGAATCTCTCCGACAGCTCAGAAAGCCTCTAATCCACAAGCAAATTGAACTTGGAATTAAGCATCTATTTATTTGCATGATTTGATTTATTATTCCAAGACTAGAAGATGAAAGATGAGATATTATTTATTAGAATAGCTGAAGATTTGACATCCAGATGGCTTGTCTCACTTTCTTAATGTTTTTTTATTTGAGGCCAGAGTTAAACTGCTCAAAGGACAGTCTGTCTTGCGTTTGGTTCCCCTCGTGGATTATCCATTACTTCAGACAACATCTTTCTCAATTTCCTTGACTGCGGCACATTCCCCATGCTTTTAATGAAATGCTTTAAATTATATTGGAGTTTGGTGACATATCAGATTTGATTTGCAAAAATATTTTTACGTATTTAGAAAGAGAACAGAAAAAGAGTGGTTCACTGTGCATTCGGTGTGCACAAATTATTTTTGTGGCATGCAGTCGTTTCTAAGCTATATTTCATATGAACTGAAACAAAAATGTGGAGTGCAAGAGGAAACAGAAGCATCTAAGTGGCTTCTCATAAGTATTGTAACATATTGCAGAACTGTCTCCTAATGATGAGTTACCTGCCATTATAACTGTCCCTTGGGCTCTGCAGGAAATGGGACTTCTGTACTAAAAGTGGAAGACGCTCTTTTCAAATGAAACTTTACAAGGACACTGTAACCAATCAATTATACTTTACTGTATGATGAAAAGGTTTATTTCTTTAAGTTAGAAAAGGCCTAGATCATCACAGATACTGAACATCTGGAAGCCCAGATATTTATGTAGTCGAAAAGCAGATTATTTCTCCTCTCCCAAGGCTTTGGCTGCAGAATCAGGTTTATTAAAACTAACCATATAATAAACAACCTTTATCACTAAATATATATATATATATATATATATGTGTGTGTGTGTGTATATATATATATATATATATATATATTCATTATTATTCATACAAATGAAACTTTTTTTTTTGTTTCATATTTAAATTTTTATTTTTTATTAAGTTATTTTTTTTTTAATTAAATTTTATTTCAGCTAGTTGCCAACATCTGTCATTTTCATTTACACTCTAAAAAAGTCTGGGCTGTTTCCACCCAATTTACATTATTCAATTAAAATTTACCCAAAATTTGGGTTAAAACAACTCAGCATTTTTTAGAGTGTAGTTTTGTACTAAAGTAACAAAATAATTAATAACAACTATATAGGACAGACTGACTTAAATCAAATAGTTTTGTTTATATTAGGGTTAAGTGACAGCAGATTTCATTTGTTTAAAACAAATTAATTTTTTTAATTATTTTTGTTCCTGAAATAAAACATATTTTAACTCAAATAAACTAAAATATTAAAAAAAAAAAAAAATTATTTAGTTATTTAAATTAGTTGTGAAGACACCAGTTGTCATTTTAATTTAATATAAGATGTTAAACTAAAATAACTAAAACTAAAACTAAAATTATACTAAATGAAATGTGTATAGCACAGACTGGCTTTTAATGAAATATTTCAGTTTATGTTAGCTGACAGCAGATCTAATTTATTCATAAATTGTTCCAGAAAGAAAATACATTCTAAAAATGATAAAATAATTAATAATTCCTAAAAAAGTAAAACATATATATAAAACATATATATATATATACATATATGTATGTATGTATGTATATAAAGAAAATTTTAATAAAATAAATAATATAAATAATAATTTAAAAGCATTTAAAAAAACATATTTGCTTCTTCTTGAAATTAAAATTAGCTTCACCAGAAATTAAATAGAAATAATAATTTAAAAAAGGCTTAAACGTACATTGTTTTAGCTAGTTGCAAAGGCAACATTTCTTATTTTCATATAATAAAAATGATAAAATATGATTAGTCAGTAAGGCATAAAAATATAGAGAGTGAGAGAGAGAGTTTATTTGTAAAAGTTTTTTTTTCACAAATCATGTTTTTTATTATGTTACCATGTTATTATGTTTTTTAGCTGTTTTTTTTTTGTTGTTATTTTTACATAATCAAAATAACTCAACTTCAGATTGACTGAGAATAATTGGAATGCACAATGAAAAAAAAAATGATTTTGAAAATTGTTAAAGACCGAGTTATCAGTATCAGTAAATACAATTAAAAATAAGTATGACAAATTAAACGATAAAATGAATAAATGAAAACAGGAAAAATAAAAAGTTCAAAATATTAAGAAGTATAATAGTATCTTAGTAAGTGAAAAAACACTGGGTAGAAAGGGTCTGTTCTGGAGGTGACACTGCTGTGAGCAGAACCTCCTACACGCTCAGCCGAACCACTGTGAGGCACCGCAAAATTGTTCTGAGACTTCCAGTGCTCATTTGACCACAGCTCTACAGGGGCCCCTGAACACAATGGATCTAATGACACTGGAGCTCGTCCATATCACAGGCACAACACCTCCAGCAGCAGCACCCCTCGCTTCTGTTCATTATAAAATCACAACAAAATTAAAACATCCTTGAGTCTATTTTGCATTAAGCAATCAATCATAAATGCTCATGTCTGTGGGACAGGACTTAAATGAGTCTCTCGAATAATTGCGCAATCAATGACAAATAGCACCCTGAATGCTGATGTCTCCGTCGCCCACTTCTCACTTATTAGTGGCTTGTTCCTCTGTGTAGTAATTATTTCATCATGAATAGAGGGGAACGTTCGTGCGTGGCCTGCATCCCTGCGTGAACACACCGCACCACAGTCAATCGATGCATATGGGCGTTTGCTGAGGCGCAAGTCCCCGTGGGATGCATCAATGTACGTGGGATTCTAAGTTGAAGGGAAGAATGACATTGTGTGCTTGTGTTGGGGGTAGAGAGCGAATTCAGATTAACTTGGCTGATTATGAGATTCACGCGTTTCGTAAATCATTTATGTTTGCTGCTTAATGAATAGAGGGTTTGCACTTATGTCTCAATTTGGTCAGTTACCCAGATGCGCGGCCATATTGGCAACACTCGGATGTAAACAACAGCATGGATTGCATGGTTAATGTACTTGTTCTGCTAATTTTATGCTGTCTAAATCGCGGAAAATATGCGTGGAAGCTGCTAAATCATATAGAAAAGTAGTTAGTAAGTGACAAACTCAAGTTAATAGGTGGTAAAGATACGCACAAGCAGTATTAATTAAGATATTAGCCTAATATTTCACCTACCTGACCGGAAATTATAAGAACAAACACGAATGTTGTCAAGATCCTTGGTCTGGAAATCCTGGTTCGGTTTGGGCAGCCACAAATGACTTTTGTGTGACTTTTGACTGTTTTTTGCACTTTTCTCCTCGATTTGCCAAACTTGCCAATTGATGGCGCGTCGTGAAAACACTCTATATAAGATTAAAGGCCAGCTTTACTTATATAACAATTAAACGACCAGTGCAAATCTAAAGAGAGACTATGCTACTAAGTTAGAAAAATAACAAATATTGATTTTGAGTCAATATATCGAAAGTTACCTTAGCTATTAATAAAGCACAATCTGTATTATGCTGTACACCCGCACAGATGTACACAGCAGGAAAATCTCTTGATCATTTTTCATCAAGTGCTGTCAGACAAGGAGCAGCTTGCAGTAAATCATATGCAACTAGGCCACCCATATTTATAAGTATCTACTACATCAGTAACCAAAAGTTCAAGCACACCAGGATCAACCTAAAAACAGCAGCCACTTATTAGTGCATGTTGTTAGCGCAAATTGGATAGGTGCCACGTTTTGTTTTTCTATTTTGTCACTTTTACTAAAAAAGATTTTGTGGGATTCTTCCCTAGAGAAAACACTCCAGTCTCTTGCACCTTGATTGAGCTACCATTGGTCTCCTCTTGGTTTACTGTGAGTATAGCGCCATCTGCTGTACATTCATATGAAGCACAAAATACAGTGCCATCTGACCGTACACTCTTAAAAAAGGGTGGTGTTTTGCAGTGATGCCATAGTGATGTGTTTTTCACTGAACAGTTCTTAGAAGAACCATTTTGAAGGACATTTTAAAAATCTAAACGAAACCTTTTCTGCATCTGACAGATTCCATGGATGTTCAAGGTTCTTCATGGAACCATCGATGCTGATAAAGAACCTTTATTTCTTTTATAAATGTAGGTCTAAGGCGGCATATAATGCTCTCTCAGGAAGATATGTTCAGACTTCAATATAAAGGAACAATTATGCATTCACAATAGCACCTTTAAACTATAAGAAAGTGATTAATATTAAATAGTTCAGATAAGAATGGAGTCATTTGTTAGCCTTTTGGGTCAGCTACCTATAAAAACTCTTAATTAGAGCTTGGATTATTCTCTAAAGTACTTTATTGCCAGATATGATTTTGGGGCAATTAAATTTCTTGGTAATGTTTATGTCAGCCATGGTGGCAGACATTTCTGACCACTAAGATTTTTAAAATGGTGTCCTTATACAAAACTTTGGTTTGACTTTAATGGAAACTTAATGAAGACTATTCAAAGAGACAGTTCAAAACTTAATTTATGAGAATATTTTGTCTTGAAAACCATGCTGTTTAAGAAATGTGCATTTGGGCAAATGCCTTTTGTATGCTGCTAGTTTAGTCTGAAATTCTCAAAAGATCATTTTAGAGTCGTGTTGTTTTGCATTTATAGACCATTTTGAGGATAAGGCATCAATTTTATGTTTGTTTTATTAAAGTGCTCTGTAATTACGTAATCTAACTGATAAGTGTGAAGGCTCATACAACACAGATAGCAAGACTGCTTTTATTAGAGAGTCTACTAAAAGACCTAAGAGGTAGTTCATTTAGCACAAACACAGGAAGTCACACAGGAGTAGGATGTCTTACACATGTGCACTTTTTATTGGAATTGAATTAGTCAGTGTACAGGTTGGCCCCACCAAATGTCTGGCACCGCCACGTTCCACACAGCTTTTACAATATGCCCAGGGGGAATGGAAACCTTTACATCTTGAATGGTAAAGCTTCGTTTTTTGGAACAAAGGAAAAAAAAAAAAAAAAAAAACAAAAAAAAAAAAAGTAACCCAAGATTAAGGCTGAAAGTACAAAAACCCAGACATTGTTTTGTTACATAATTTACATACAATACTACAATGTTAAGTATGCTCCCAATTACTGGGCAGCCTTCATAGAGGCAAATAAGTTTCGGAACAATGCATTTAACAAACATTTGGAATGACTAAAGAAAAAAAAAAAAAAAAAAAAAAAAAAAAAAAAAAAAAAAAATAGAACATTGAGTCCTCAGATGCATTGTAGAACTTCGGGGATGCTTATTTGCCAAAAAACATTGCCGTCACCTTCACCGTTCCAGTTTTTAGATCCTGAGTCAAGCGCCAAAAATAACAAAAGCCATGCCAATGTTGTCATTTGAAGTTTTTCTCTGCGCAGTTTGAGTCGGCGTGAAGTGGTAACAGTCCGTTTAGAAGCATTTGCGGTGGACGATGGATGGTCCAGACTCATCGTACTCTTGCTTGCTAATCCACATCTGCTGGAAGGTGGACAGGGAGGCCAGGATGGAACCTCCGATCCAGACAGAGTATTTACGCTCAGGTGGGGCAATGATCTGTGGAGAGACGAACCATTAGCCACACTTGTTTAGCTACAGACTGATACGAAACAGAACAGGCAAAGCTCAGAGCACAGCTCACCTTGATTTTCATTGTGCTGGGGGCCAGGGATGTGATCTCCTTCTGCATCCTGTCAGCAATGCCAGGGTACATGGTGGTACCACCAGACAATACAGTGTTGGCATACAGGTCCTTACGGATATCGACGTCACACTTCATGATGGAGTTGAAGGTGGTCTCATGGATACCGCAAGACTCCATACCTGCGATAGGAAGATGAATGGTTAACCCAAGTTCTTTAAAATTGTTCTCAAAGTACATACACAGGCCAGATAATGTTTGTCAGGATACCTACCCAAGAAGGATGGCTGGAACAGGGACTCTGGGCACCTGAACCTCTCATTGCCAATGGTGATGACCTGTCCGTCAGGCAGCTCGTAGCTCTTCTCCAGGGAGGAGGAGGAAGCAGCAGTGCCCATCTCCTGCTCGAAGTCAAGAGCCACATAGCAGAGCTTCTCCTTGATGTCACGGACAATTTCCCTCTCGGCTGTGGTGGTGAAGCTGTAGCCTCTCTCGGTCAGGATCTTCATGAGGTAGTCAGTCAGGTCACGGCCAGCCAAGTCCAGACGGAGGATGGCGTGGGGCAGGGCGTAACCCTCGTAGATGGGCACAGTGTGGGTGACACCATCACCAGAGTCCATCACGATACCAGTGGTACGACCAGAGGCATACAGGGACAGCACAGCCTGGATGGCAACGTACATGGCGGGGGTGTTGAAGGTCTCGAACATGATCTGGAAAGAGAGGGGTTGAGAAGTTAACTCAATGCTCAAAACGGTTGCAGCACACCATCCACACAACCATGCAGAGAGGTTAGTTGGAAATAGAGGAGTGTGGGAGAAAACTGCAAAACAGGCAGGCAAAGTATAGATAACCTGCTGCTTCCAGCAAAAGATGAGAAACTCAGGAGCTCAGAGGACACAAAGCCTGGAGGAAGTGAATGAATGAACAGCAGAACTTAAAAATGAGATAACAGGACAGATGAGACATCCAAGCAGCATTGCTAGCCATAAACAAACCTGTGTCATCTTTTCCCTGTTGGCCTTGGGGTTCAGGGGGGCCTCTGTGAGAAGGACGGGGTGCTCCTCTGGGGCAACACGCAGCTCGTTGTAGAAGGTGTGATGCCAGATCTTCTCCATATCGTCCCAGTTGGTGACAATACCGTGCTCGATGGGGTACTTCAGGGTCAGGATACCTCTCTTGCTCTGAGCCTCATCACCAACGTAGCTGTCCTTCTGTCCCATACCAACCATGACACCCTGTAGAGAGAGAAAATGTGTTAAATTTAGATACAAGTTTAACAAGGAAACTAAAAAGCAAAAAGATAGTAATAATTCTCATTTATTATAAAGCCTCGGTTTCTCACCTGATGTCTGGGGCGACCCACGATGGATGGGAAGACAGCACGGGGAGCATCATCTCCAGCGAATCCGGCTTTGCACATACCGGATCCGTTGTCAACAACCAGTGCGGCAATTTCATCATCCATGGCTGAACTGTAAAAGAAAGAGAAAACGGTTTAGAAGTGCACCGCTGCCACGGAAGAACATGTGACCATGTGGAGTCAACTTCCTGTTTCGTGCTGCATTCTATAGTCTGACCGCTAGTGGGTGCTAGAGTGACAATGCGCGCCTCAGATATGCCAGACAAAGGAAGTCCCTCTGCATTCTCTCATTATTACCATAAAAGGCAATGGTTTGAGCCGCTTTGCGGCTGCCGGCGGTGTGGCACTCAGCCAGAGTCGTAGGGTTCAGTAAAAAGGAACAGATTTCGACATTCATCACGCCAGGGGCCACTCCCTAAATTCTACACAAATGAAGTTTTACATCCTTTTCGATCCTCGCCTGGTATCAATTACACAACCGAATTTCAACGGGTGTCTGCCCGAAATTACTGCGTCACAGATCTGCAGTCACTTCAGTGACTCCTTGTGAGCAGACTTCACACTAAAGCACTTGTGAACCATCTTACTCAGCCCATTCATTTTGCAACACAGCCTTTGAATCAATAAGCTTTAATTATTTATTTTAATTGTTTCATACTACACAATTACCACCATTTAAAATCTATCCAGAAACGTTTCAACAGCTATTAAAATTGACTACCTTAAATTATAACATTTTAATAGTGAATATAAAACACCTTAATAATCTCACTCAGCTTTTAAGACTGAAGGGCTGCACACTGACTTGCGATATAAATCGCAATTTTTCCACTAAAAGTGTCAGACGTGCTGAAAGTGAGCTAGCTAATAGACGTAATCATGTATAAGTCAAATGAAAGAATACTAAAGTTATTTTCATCAGGTTTACAGCAGATGAATGCTGGTTAGCCGGCTAGCTAAACTAGGTCACACCCTGCTGCAGCACTGCCTGCACAAAGAACTTCCCATGCCGGCTATCCATCAAGTGTGCAACATGGCTCACTAATCTTGAAAACTGTACAATCACGTTCATAGCTGTTAAATCACTGTTAACTAGAGAACATCTTGAGGTTAAAAGGACTGAACGCTTATTTCACACCGGCCCATTCAATGTCGTGCCTACAACGATAACCATCACTTCCAACGGTCTCTTCCAATTCATACATTTAGAGTTATGAAGACAAATCAGACATTTATTTAAAAAAAAAAAAACAACCACAATCGCATGTTAATGAAGAATAGCTAGAGTTTTTAAGCCAAGTTTATAACGTCAACTGCAAAAAGACCGGTAACTGAGCCTAATAACTTAATGTAGCTTTATTTGTACTTTTTAATTAAATATTTGAGTTAATATTAACCAATTAAACATGTAATAAAAGGCTTTAAAATCAACTCACCTTAGGTTTGGGGGTTTGTCGACTTAAGAGAATGGGTTACAAGCAGATGATATTCCGCACTAGCTGCGTGTGGAGGAGCTCAAAGTGAAGCTGAAAAGCTGGGCGCGCTCTTTTATACGACGGCATATGCCCGGCTCTAGCCATAAAAGGTAAACTTTCGGAGCTCTGCGTTCTGATTGGTCTAGCGTCACACACCCGGCTGTCGCGTTGCACATTGCTACACTTGCTTCTTGCAACTGGAGAGTGAAAGAAGGGGAAGCTAGATTATTTGAAGAACAAGGCCTAGGCGATTTTGATGAAAATTGCTCTTTTTATTAGCGAAGTTTAACGCACTGTTTTCCGTGTGTACGTATTTTGTTGTGAGAACGCTAACAAGGCACGTTTTAGCCGTTCAAAAAGTCTGTGCAAAGGTTACAAGTGCTAGTATTGGTCATAGTGGTGTTGGACACCTCCTTGATCCTGTGTTGTGTTTACAATCTGCTCTGCATTTACTTTTTATTGTATTCACAATAATACCATTATATTTATGTGTGGTTATTTACCAGGTACTTCTCTATGCAAAATAGGGGTGTTTTTCATTGAAATGAAACAGGAGCAACTAGCTGGTCTGAGTTCATTAGGTGATGTTGTCAAAGAAAGTGCAGTGAAACCTGGAATGAATCAGGCTTGCATTCCTGTAATTGTCAGTTGCCTACGCAAAATTCAGAGGAGTAAAATTTTTACGTGCTTCGGTGTATACGTTACCTGATGATGAGAAAGGGAGTGATAGTAACTTAGATGTTGATGGCTGTAAGTGGGCCTAACCCAGGTTTATATTTGGCATGATGTTAAATGTTAGCATTTAAGTCTAGATCTGATTATTGAAATGTCTTGTAGATATCTGAAGGCAAGTGATTTCTCATTCAAAAATATATTACACCTTATTGATTTATCATCCATACAGGCAAATTAACTTTGACTTATTCGTTGGAGATGTTTATAAAAAACAATAGATCTTGAGAACATGGTTTCTTAGGCGTTCATGGTCAACTGCGTTAAAAATATTTCTTGCATATTTTAGATGTTACCACAGTTTGACCGATAGATAAGGCTGTGCTTGAACAGCAGTGATGTTGCGAAGCTACATGTGACTTTTTAATGTGTAACTTGGGAGTAATGCACATGGCCTTCAATGGCAGTTATAAACAAAAACAGCTGATTATGTCAAAATCTCCTGCTGATATCAAGGATAGTGTGGTTATGAGGCTTATATTAATTTTTTTTTCATCTTCAGTACATTTACAACATATTTAACGGACAGGGAATGTTTACAGTTTTAAGCACTTTTCCTGAAATTTAACCCATAGATATCAAAAGTATAAGTTATGACTCAAACAATGCACAACAAATTTAACTATTTTGTTTTAAAATTTAGCATCAGCAATTAAACTATGCATGGCATTGAAAGATTTATTGAGAAACTAGTTATGTAAGCCCAAAAGTAAGGTTTATATCTACAAGCGTGACATATACTCATCAATAAGGTCTGTTCTTCCCATCCCCCAGCATTTTTTTCAAGGAATGCCAAACGTCTATCCCCCCCTCATAAACATACAAGTTGCTGTAAGATAAGAAAATAGTAACTAGGCACCAAACTGTGATTAATATGATGTGACATGCATCTTCCACTGCAGTCAGTTTTTTAACTTTGAACAACCATGCTTCTCTTTGTAACTTTTGTAGGTTGGACTGGGCTCTTGTTACAGCAGATGTGCTTTTGTGAGTCCAAAGTTCCCCTGAGGACCACCACCCTTCCCTGATAGCAGCTTGCCTCCCCCCACATCAGTGTTCCTATTCATCTCTAAATAAGGTACTATCCTAATGATTTTCAGCTTTGCCCTATGACATAAGATGTCCAGAGCAATAACAATTATGTTGTGGGCCGTCACCGCGATAATGCCATTGTACTTCGGAGTGCTGAAGTTCTTATCTCGTTTCTGATACCAATGCTCTCTTAACACTTGCAACCAGATAAGAAACATAATTATGAAGTTCTTCTCAAAGGACCACTTTCTGGGTGTGCGAAGTTTTTGTGAAATCTGTTGCATTTGGAAGTTTGTCATCTGGGAAGAAACTCACTTCGCTCAGTTCAACAACACACTATCCCAATCACTAAACTATAGTCTTTTCTTTTATTCTTCTGTGCAACAAGCATTGAAGCAGAGCTGAAGGCCTCCAATTGCCCCCAACAAATAGCAGAAGGGCCACCAATTGATTTTAGATTCACTTATACTTGGTGTGTAAAGCCAGATACTCAAGTTAGAACGGAAGTCACATTTATACTGCCAGCTGGCCTCTTAGTCTACAGATTGGATTATCCCCCCTCTTTATGACCCAAATGGCTTCATATGTACTCATCCATCTTCTTATATTCATGTAAACAAATTAGATACTTTTCTGACTCAAGTATTATGCAGTAATGGTTGATTTGAGATGCATCCGTGACCAAATAATATTCTGAAACGACAAACAACTGCAGACAAAGAAATCTTTTGTATCTTCGTTTATGCTCTCAAACCACTTGCAACAGGATTTGATACTGACCAAGAAAAAAAAACACTGTTCCTCATTTGTGTTCCTCTGCATAACAGTTGTGACTGTGTCCTTTCTTACCATACCATAGCTTCACTTCCTCTTTGCTGTGATAATTGGCAAAGTACCACATGTCCCATTTATGGTTGTCTGTATGTATACAGTTGTCAAACATATAGCTTTGCATACCCCTCGAGGCTGGATTTGGCGCCGTTCATTATTTAGAGCAGGAATAGGTCATGGGAAAAAAGAAAATTCTGTTATTATTTACTCTTTATTTCTTTTTTGGAAGATATTTTAAAGAACTGTTTTTGTCCATAAAATGAAAGTTATTAGGGCCATTCTGTGGTCAAAAACAGTTCTTTAAAACATTTAGACAAAAACATTCTTCAGAATGTCTTGTTTTGTTTTCCACAGAAGAAAGAAGGTCATACAGGTTTGGGATTTTTGGGGGATTTTAATGTTGCATATGTTTTGGCACCTTCTTGTAATATTTACATGATGTGCTCTACATAAGAAAGTTCTGCTTATTGCAGTGAAGTGAAAATCGTTCATTTTACTGTCTTGGATCTTTGAATCTTGTTCAGGAAAATAAACAAAACTTTATTTTATCATAGTTAATTTTTTTTCCAATGTCAACATTCCCTGAATATGTCTATCTGCGCAAACTTTAATCATATTCCTGAATAAGAAATCATGATAATGCAGCCATTGAAACAATTAATGACTACTTGACCACTCAACTGCGTCTTTTTTTTCTTTAATCACATGACAGCCACATACACTGTGTACAGTACACAAAATTGATTAGTTCACCTGAGGTGTTTTGTTCATGAATGAACGGATATTGCACATGGGTAGTCACTAAAGATATTAACAATTAAAAATTGTTCATGATTGACACATCACCCCATTTTGACTTCTGCTAACAGGGGCTATTAATGAGATGTGAAATGTTACTGTTTACATGTAGCTGATATATGCATAACTTACATTGATAGAAATTCTCCAGAAGTTTCATAAAATACACATTTTAACCATTTTAAGTCCAGGCATTATCAGTGTGCACTTTTGATCAGTTTGGTCATACTAGAATGTAGGATTAATGCATTTGGTTCTGCTACTGTGTGGCCTGCAATTGTTTTTTCTCCAAATGCATTGGGATTTACCAAAATCTGAGATGGTACTATCGTATCAGTCAGTTTATAGCAATATCTGCTTTTCTACCAGGACCCTAGGCCTGCTAATCTACCCCTCCACCATCTGTCTGCTCGTGAGAGGAGGGCTGAGCAGGGATTGGCCCTGGAATGAGTCAGACGTGCACGTCCACACTCCAGACTCAGTCAGCCTTTAAACCAGCATGGGAGAGATTACTGTGCCAAGCAGCATAGCTTAAGCCTGCTACAGGAAGTTGAGTAACGCTAGCAGGAAAGAGATCCTGCACCATAAGAGAATTTTACATATCAGAGAGCAGTTTCAACATTCATGACCTTTGGTCAAACATACACTTAAGGCAAGATTGAAATGATCCTTGAAGAATATTTGCATATGTCAGTTACAAATCATCATTTCGGACCCTAAATAGCACATACAAAATGTCACAATTAGTGCCACATGCGTACTATTACTCATGTCATTTTTAAAACCTACTAACCCTTCAGCCAATAACTTGTCCTCACAGCTAGTTTTATAGAAATTAAATAATAATGCAGATTGGTGGGGTTGTGTTCTGTTAAATCGGGCAAGTAAAAAGCGTTCTAGCAACCGCTGTTTCAACAAGTTCAGCTCACACTAAAGGTTCTTTATTGGCATAAATGGTTCTGTGAAGAACCTTGAACATCCATAGAATCTTTCAAATGCAGAAAGGTTCTAAAAAGTCGAAAAAGGTTCTTTAGATTTTTAAAATGTTCTTCAAAATGGTTCTTTTAGGAACTGTTCACTGAAAGGTTCTTTGGGGAACCAAAAATGGTTCTTCTATGGCATCACTGCAGAAACACCCGTTTGGAACCTTTATTTTTTAAGAGTGCGTGAAAGCTCTGCCAGGTTTGTGTCTGCAACCGGAACCTTCATCTAAACATTGCAATGAAAGCGTGCTGTCATTTTGTCATTCTATTCATCACACCTTTTATTCTCAAGAGTTTCGTAGTAATGTCTCTTGTGCATGAAATATCTGCCATTCCTGAGTGATGTCTGTGTGAAACTGTTGAGGTGTGGCACTCTCAGCATCACTGGTTAGACTGACTGAGTTGTACCAAGGCCCACCTCCAAAATTAATATTGGCAGAGACCTATGTTTGGGTCATCAGTGCACACAACGTAAACATACATACCATTGGCAGACTAACCAATAGCTGAGCACTTACCTAATAATTAAGTACGAAACAAGTACGTCATTCACCCAGAATTTTCTTAACTTTGAGCTTCAGCAGATCCAGATCCGACCCAGTCAAGTAAATATGTTCATTGAAATATAGCTCCTTCCTTAAAAGATTCAAATTCCACAGCGCGAAAACCAAAGGCCATTGTTAGTTGCCAAATAAGGGAATGACCTACGCATGTCTTACAGGAAGTGATTTTTTAAGGGATGTCATTTCTTCAGCAAGTTTGCACAGGAAATCACATTCAAATATTCTGCTGTGGGAGCAAGCTTTGCCAACTCAGGAATGTACAGCTGAGTAGTACATACTTACTCTTTATCATCGTGCCGTGCAATGCACGCCTTATTCTCACTGATGTGTAAAAGACAACATTACAGCGCTACAAACAGGTGTTTTTTATTACTTTGTAAACAGCTGCCCACCTCATCTGGATGGTTTGTTACTTTAAGCAGAATTGGTCAAGAGCTTATAAAGGTTGTATTTATTTTCAATTCTTTTTTTTTTTTTTTTTCAATTAATTCCCTTTGCCAGAAGGCTTTTTAATTTATATGTTCAGTTGTTTTACATGTACATCTCATTTCATCAGTCATTAATGTAAAGCCGAAAAAACAATCATTTTGTGACTTAACCTAACATAACATTGTGTTTACAATGAGCAATCAAAAGGAAATAACTACTAAGGTTTTCTGATGACTGTTTTGTTTGTAACCTTCTGCCACAAACCCTAAGTCTTTAGTGACTTGAGATGCACTGACTGTGCAGTGCGAAAGAAATAGACAAGTAATTTCTTGTAGAGCAATTTGTGAGCTCTTTTGGCTCAGGTGTGGCGCAAAGCTCAAAATAACACAGGAAAGGGTTTGTATGTTTGTAATGTACACTTATAGTGTTATGTATTATAATTTACATTTCCTTTTTTGTAAAAGTGAAATACTCTCATACACAAGCCTCTCAAAGTATGTATGACATTTGAGTATGATAAAAACCCTTGACATCACCAGATATGTGAAGAATTTACATGCAGAGAGATAAGAATCAATATAACTAGAAATTCAGCTTGGCCTGTGCTGCATTTTTCCTCAAAGTTTGTCCGCAAAAGGATTCTTCATATTTATTTCCTCAAGGGCTTTTACTGTAGACGGTTTGTGCACTTTGGCTGGGTTAGGCCTCGCCCTCTGGTCGATGTAACAGCAACCGCCATAAAAGGAAATCTTTAAGTGTGTCACATGGTAACAATGTCAAGAATTCAAGGCCCTTGTCACAAGGGACTTTCTCATGGAGATCAGATTGAAACTTCTAGGCCTTATGAATGAAGCAGCGCTTGGTCAGAGATGCTGAGTTTTAATTATAGAGAAAGTTTTACTTTTGATTTTCTGCAGTTTCATACAGCACAGTGTGAGTCTCTTTCCTTCACACGTGCTTGCATATTTGAGTATTTTATGTAAATGCAACCTTTACAATATACAGAAACCTTTCTGGTATTTGTTTATAGCATTTCCTTTAGGTTACAGTTGAATTTTTGGTTTGTTTATTTGAGTCAAAGCGACAGTGTTTTTCATTCATTTCTTTAGTGAAAAAAAAAATGAAGGTTTGCCTCCGGTCTGCCTCACTATGAGTAAGAAGGAAGTGGTTTTAAATAATGACAGCGAGGTCATATCCATATATAGTCAGCCTTGGCAGGGCAACGATGACTGATGATGTCTCAACTTTAGATAGCTGATTTCATCTCTCAGTGTTTTGCTATTTCCTATCAACATCATTCGCTCATATTGCACTTTTACACCCTAACGCTTGACACAATCAATTTAAGCCCAGATACACTATCAACAGCCTCTCATTCTTTTTCAAAATCTCTCTCACTTTTACTTTTAATCTACCGCTCCCAAACACGCACACGTTCTCATACTCGCGTTATGCGTGGCCCCTCCTTACACTGTTTAGACAGCAAACAATTACTAGTAGAGAGCCGGTGGGCGGGGCTTCACTTGATCTCCAACTTCTCAGCCTCCATATATGGAGAGGACTAGCAGGTAGTGATTGCCAAACTTAGTCATCAAAGCATGCATCTCATTCATTGCACACTCAGCTTGGGCTCTGAAGACGTGCGACTCTTGCCTTGTAAGCTCTGGCTTCTTTCTGATTTCCCTTTTCCTCCGCAAAATTCCATGACATAATATGCTAATGGATTTTCAGCGGCTGAGGTCTTTAAAGGAGTTTGGGGTCACTTCCTTCAGCTGGATTCACAAGGGGGAATAGCATTGTGCTGTAGCAGAACCATATATCTTCAGAATTGACTTGTGGATGTGGCCACAGCAGCTTTTCCTTTGCTTTACGAGGTGGTAAATTCCTCTCAGCAGATTGTTAGATGTTGATTATTGACTAAGCCAGCGTCACGTTTAAGATTGAGGGACACTAAAGGTTTCCCCTCTCCCTCGGGCTGAGAAAACAAAAGCCAGTGGCCACATTTGTCAATAAAGATTCAGTCTGAATTATGTTTAGGTCTTGGCGTGTTTATTGACCAGTGCCACAACTGTTCTTAAAAGAGGAAAATTACACACTGTGCCCATGACTCCTGACTCAAAAGTTTTGTTAGGGTGGATATGGTTGAGCCCATTTGCATGGTAATCATCAACTTGACATTGTGGGAAGAAACGGTGGTTTTTGTGTGAATGCTCGCGCATGTCAAAGTCTACTTTCACGGAGGCACAGCAAGACGTTCCCCGAGCGCCACTAGAATTACCTGCAGCTCTTATGTAACTAAATCTTATTGGCTCATGGAAAGCTGACCCTGATGACACTGTAATTAAGAGTTAAGCCCCTGTATCAGTCAGTAGCCACTCAAATGTGGATTAACCGTTTAATGCATGTGAGCAAAGTGCAAAAATGTTGAAACATCCTGGAAAATGTATATTTAAACCTTATTAGTATATATATATATAAAAGATGATCCAACAGTAAGATCTCTTTTTTTGAAGCCCCCCAAATGCTGATTAAGGTGACTAAACTGATTTAGAGACTGAAAGTGAGGACTATAGTTCATGACATCCCTTAGTGCGGGCGTTCCCAACATACAGAATGTAGGTCAGGAATAGCATCCCCCGTTCCTCATGTTACATAATGCACGTTTTGTACAGCTGGAAGACCCCGGCCTGTTAACCATGCAATGAGGCAGCAAAGTGAACATAAAGGCTGCTGATATTTAGAAAGCTTTAAAACGTGCAATTCAGGAAGCATGCGTTCATCTTCGCATTTTAAGCCTGCTAATTTGATTCACGTCATTCAGGATTTAATGCTATTAATTATTCGCATGCAGACTTTGTCAAAGCTGAATCTTGCATATTGTGACCTACTTTTTGACTGTAATGCAACCAGTTTTTCACACGCCCTCTCTGGTAAGCATGGGAGCTTTGCTCTTTCTAGTGCATGAACAATTTGAAAAGAGGATAGGCACGCCTGTTTTTTGGGGCTCTGCTGTTTTATGGGGTATTGAAATTGAGATGCTTAGTATTCTGGCTGGCCCTTTGCCTGGCCTCTCTCTCGTTTAGCTCCGCCTTTGCACTGGGAAGCCTCTCCACCCTGATCCCCTCTCTTTCAGCAGCGTTTCATTCTCTCACCCCCTCCCTAAAAACACAGCCCAGCCAACTGCCGCAGGCAATAGAGGGTCAGTCAGAGGCCTTTAAGGGTAGCGTGACTGCAGCAATAATCTTGCCAAGCCATGGAAAAACCCTCTTTTTTCCCTACAGGCCGAGTCTGGAAGGCTCTGTGTTCATACTCTGTGCCCATCCCACTACTACTCTTTATGTCTGACTGACTGGTTGATGCTCTGTTTACTGGATGAGGGCTGACGTCACTTCACCTGCTTTTGAGGCTAAATATTGCTGCCTGTTAGAAGGGAAAAAGGGCACTTCGGAAAACCCTTGTCATGTAGAGTCTGGATGGAGGTGATGAATTTTTAAATGGAATGTTCACTTGCTAGGTCACAACATAATTTGTTTACAAAGAGATGGTTCAATAACTTTGGTTTGATTACAAATCATGTAAACGCAGTGGCAGTCTAGGTCTAAAGGTCCTGGAACAGAAGTGGACAGAGCTATAGTGATATAATTTACAAATAGGCACTGATAGGGCTAAATTTGTCATCATATACACTACCAATCAAAAGGTTTTGAACGGTAAGATTTGTAATGTTTTTCAAAAAAGTCTCTTCTGCTCACCAAGCCTGCATTTATTTGATCCAAAGAACAGTAAAAACAGTAAAATTTTGAAACATTTTTAGTATTTGAAATAACTGTTTTCTATTTAAATATATATTTTAACATGTAATTTATTTCTGTGATCAAAGCTACATTTTCAGCATCATTACTCCAGTCTTTAGTGTCACATGATCCTTCAGAAATCACTTTAACATGCAGTTCAAAAAACATTTTTGATTATTATTGTTATCAGTATTTAAAACAGTTGAGTAAACTTTGGTGAACAGAAAGATCCAAAGATCAGCATTTATCTGAAATAAAAAGCTTTTGTTGCATACTATGCTATTGCTTTAAATTGATAAAAAGTGATGATAAAGACATTTATAATGTTACAAAAGATTTCTATTTTAGATAAATGCTGTTCTTCTGAACTTTCTATTAATCAAGAAACCTGAAAAAAATTATACTGAGCTGTTTTCAACATAATGATTTTTTTAGCAGCAACTCACAATATTAGAATGATTAGAAGGATCTGGTGACTGGAGTAACTATGCTAAGAAGTCAGCTTTAAAATCACCGGAATAAATGACATTTTAAAATGTATTAATATAGAAAACAGTTATATTAAATAGTCAAAATATTTTAAAATGTACTGTTTTTGCTGTACTTTGAATCAACGAATACACTCACTTACTATTCAAAAACTTTTGACTGGTAGTGTGCATAGTTTAAATATTTTTTTTTTGAATAACATTCATGCAAATTTTAAGTAACCACTAACGCAAATGGTGTACTAATTTTAATTTATTTTTTTTTATGTTGTTCTTCAGGAGTTTCTCTTACATTTTGAAGTACTTTGATTTTATATGTGTATTTCATGCATGAAGCCTATTCCTTCTTAGTTACAGAAAGCACATCTAACTGTGTTTCCTTTTAGCCCATTCAACAGTATGGCCATTTACCCCAAAAACTATCATTCCACTTATTTGAGAGTTAAAGGAAAACTGCTGATTTAATCACTTTGGGAAAATCATAATCAAATAATTTTTCTCTGAATGTCTGTGGTACTTTCAGGGACTCACATAATTAAAAAATGATTAAATGTTAGATTAAATGACTTCTAAACCACTTGTTATTGCGCACACTGGCCTCATGGGTCAGGACTATTGGTGCATTCAAGTCCTCCTGGGAACTTCATATTTTATAAGTTGGAATGTATGAATAAATTTGTGCGTCAGATATGTTTTAATTACGAAGATGCTGTAAACGGAATTGTTATACATGGTATTGTAATCGTACATTGTTCAGTGAATTTAGCACACGCAACTAATTAAAAAAATAGTAATTTCATATATTTCAACAAATTTTCCATTAACTACAAATGCTGTATCCTTTGTGTCCATCTTATCTCAGTGATCTCAGAAAGGTCTCGAAGAAAATCCTGAATTTCCTGATCATAATTGTGACATTGTGGTGGAGTTCATGTGTGTTCACCTCATAAATACAATCTTTCTAAAGTGACTTGAATGCACTGTTATTTTGCAGTTCATAGGTGTTTTTTTTTTATAGCTGAGGGGGGGTTTGTTGCTGCAGAAGTCTTCTGATTATGATTCAAGCAGTTTACTATGCCAGTATAGCTAGTTAAATTGAAATCTGTGAAATTGAATCAGAGAAAGCTTTCAGTCTAAATACAGTTCTAAAAATGGAATCAGATATCATGAATTGTAACTGTGTTTGCTAGCAGGCTTCTGACAGAAACAGAGATGACGAAGGAAACAGGGTGATCTGAATAAGAATGGAAGCAAGGGGAATCCAGAGCCTGCTCCAGGTCTGTGACAGCTATGCCCTAAAAAGGAAATCAAGTCTGTGGGCATGACGGGAGGGGCACCCAAGTAACTAGAGAGGAGGCAGAAGCTCAGGCCAGGTAAAGACAGACAGGTCTCCCTCTCAGAGCCGACAGTCCCAGCCAATTAGCTGCCACCTTGTTTTACTTTATGACTGTGTGAATAAATATAGGGGGGAGCCAAAGTCCACTAGACTAATTAGCTGTCCCATTGACCTGTGTGTTTTCTACAGGTAAGCACTACCCCTATCTCACCTTTAATGCATGTTGCAATGCCTAAAAAGGCAACTGAAGGTTGACAGCGGGGATTGGCAAAACACGTCTGGAAATTTTGATCCTGTCTTTCCCTCTGTCTCTCTCTCTCTGTTTTCTCTTTTCACTTTCTCTCTTTCTCTGCTCCTCGTTTCCTCTCGCTCATGCTGTATTTCTGGAGGCTAGAATAAGAAATCTGTCTTCAGATATGATGAAAAATGAGTTTGACCAGCTATAGCCACACATGGCTATGGGTTCCAACATGACATGATATTTCCATAACAGATGGAATATATGGGTCAGGTGGGCAGCTCAAGGGAAGAGCATGTTGAAATAACACATTTAACATATTCAAATATCCGTTCGTGCTTCCAGTGATTAATATCTGTGAGGAACACAGAAGCTATCTAAAATAAAATCTTTACAGGGGGAGCATTTCTTGTGAAGCTAACAAGCTGATTTGCAACAGTCTCAAATGGAGTCGGTGTAATTTCAGAAAACGTTGAACTAATCTCTCAACTCTGTGTAGAAGTTTTTATTTTAGTAGCAACAGATATTTTCTTTAATTTTGTGACGTACTTCGAGTGGTTTGTTGAATAACTAAAAAATGTACGACAAGACTTGGTTCTGTTCATCAGTTGTTGATTTTAACAAGGCAGTTATGAAAGTGAGCTCACGGTCAGTTTTTAGAAAGGACCTGGGTTTAAGCCGACTAAATGATTGGGAAAAAACTGGTATTCGTCACCAGACAAAAGTCTGATGTTTAACTGGAAAATTATGACATTCTGATTAAGGGCAAATCCACCGTTATGGATGTGACTTTTTGCATTATGTGACATATAAATGCTTAGAGAATGTGTGCATTACCAATATACCGAACCATCTTTTTATATTTTAATAAACCCTTGTTGATAGAGTCTAAACATCAGAAAAATATCAGTCTATGCACAAGTTTTCAGTGTTAAAAATGGGAAATAGTCATGCGTTATGGGTGTGACAAAAAAAGGACGTTTTTGAGAGTCTACATACTTTGCAGGACTTCTGCTATTTGAAATGCACAAAACAGACACAATAATACCCAACAAATAGAGAAGCAATAGCTCTTCACAAAACATATAATTGTTACTTTATTTTAATTTTGATCTATTTGTCTATTTATAAGGAATATGTGCTCTTATGGATGTGACCAGCCTTACCAGACTATGGAAAATTATGCACTAAAAATAAAAAATGCTTTAAAAACTTTAAGAGAGACCTCACATGGGTATTTGAACCACCAAATGTTGACATCTGTGCTATCAGTCTAGTAAAAAACCTTTGGTAAAAACTTAAGATTGACATTTGCATGAAATTACACTTAGAAGTTTTCATTAAAAAATAAATAAACGTGTATGAATAAATTGTTCACAATAAGCGCAGTTACATGCATTTAGAAAACAATGTGAATTTCATAGCAACTTTAAATACTTTGCCAAATAGCTCAGTTAATTTTAGTGTAGTAACTATATGAGTCACAACTATTTGTCTTTTACCTAAGCAAATAATACTTTTGCTTAAAACCATCTGTGATGATGGGCAAACCCGAACGGATTTTGGCAAGTTTAATATTAACTGAATTTGGAGCCTTATAAGACACTGAGAAATTAGGTAAATTTTGTGTGGCTTTAGAAAATCTCCCTAGCCTCGTGATATCAGCAATCTAATCTGAAACTAAGAAAAAGGTTTACTTCTTAATTTCAAATGCTTGTGATTTCCAGTTAAAATATGAAGTAGAAACCTTTTTTAGCAAGATGCTTTGTTTTGACACAGTATGCTTAGCATTTTTTATTATTATTATTATCCCTGACAAGATATTGTAACAGGTGAAACCCTATTAATAACACTCCATGTCCCTAGTAAAGCACCTCTGTTTCTCACTTTAGCAGAAAGCTGCAGTCAACTCTGGTAGTAGCGCTTCTCCACAGATAGGTGGCAGAATTTTGTACTTCAGAGCATTTATTCCATGATTCATCCCAAAATGCCTGTTGCTCCAATCACACACACTCACATTTGACCTATATTTCACAAACCATGGAAGGAGACCGGCTGTCCCTGCTCAGGTCTTCCCTTCGACCAAATATTGTTTCTCTGATGGGTTGTGATGAGAACACAAATGGATTGAAGCCAGGTAGATGTGTGCCATGGCAAACAGATTGCTGTTTGACTAATGAATGAGAGAATGTGTGTTGTTGGGAGCTGGACAGATGGGCAGTGGTGAGGCAGGATCTCAGATCACAAAGACTTGGCTCAGCATGAGATGAGAGGGTGGTGCCTGCAGGCCTCTTTCCTCCACCAGCTTCAACCTACAGGCCTACAGCTGGCCTCTGGACACCCCCACTGCTTTCTGATACACGTGGAAAGCATGGGTGGGCTGCACAAAGACACAGTGGGCTGGTTGATAGTTTTGGGCCATTGTGTTGGCTTAAATCATAAGTGTTTTTGACATTTTATTCATATTTTAATGCACATTTTACCTTAGAGTTTAAAAAAGTGCAGAGTTCTGTGTGGATACCAACCATGCACTTTTAAAAATAAAGGTTCTAAAAAAGATTGTTATATGGAACTTTGATGGCATTATTTTTGAAGAGTGTTTTACAGAGAAAGGGATTTTAGAACAGTTTCCACAGTAAACAATCAGCATTCAATAGAGTGTTTGCCAAATGAAACAATGGACATGAACCTTGCAGACTGCACTCTGATATCAATAGCGCATGTGTGTGTTGGGCCATCTGTGCCAGATGTTAACGAAACATCACTCTGAACAGATGCTATGTGTCCCCACATATAAAGGATATGACACTTGATAAGTCTCTGACTGGCATCAATGTCAATGATAATATGTTGTTAAAACATCACAAGTTTGGGGAGACACCTTCAATAATTGAGGCATGTTTTTTTAAAATACCATCTCCATGGAATCTCCTCTTAGGGTGCTATAAACTGGTTCTTAAATATTTAGCTTAATTTAATTTCTCACAACTGGCCCAATATGTGTGGAGAAAGAGAGCAAACAGCTGGTTGTGAATGGTGTAAAGAATTGGCCCCACATGAGAGGAGAAGCTCTTTGTTGGACCAGGGCATATCATTAGCATATAAAATACCTTATTTACCCTGTGGAGACAGAGAGCTGAGAGTGAGGACTGAGGGGGAGGGAAGCCAGCGGAAGTCTCCAGACGAGCGCATGATATGAAAGCTTTCAGTTACACCTCAGATAGCAGATGTGTCATTCACAGTCCTATTTCACAACATGGAGAACAGACACTGTTTTACAGCTTGATATTACGGAATTAACATGCAGTAATAACTTACTGTATGTATATTTTAATTACGGTATGCAAAACAATATATTAGTATGATTATTTAACAATAGTTTCAAAAAGTGTTACGCTGCCGTTCAAAAGTTTGGGATCAGTACGATTTTTAATGTTTCTTAAAGAAGTCTCTTATGCTCAACAAAGCTGCATTTATTTGATCATAAATACGAAGTGATATAAAATGTTATTGCAATTTAAAATAGCAGTTTTCTATTTTAATATATGTTAAAATATAATTTATTTCTGTTATGCAAAGCTGAATTTTCATCAGCCATTACTTCAGTCTTCAGTGTCACATGATTTTTCAGAAATCATTCTAATATGCTGAATTATTTTTAGTGTTGAAACTGTTGTGCTGCTTAATTTTTTTTTTGAAACTGGGAATTTTTTTAGGAATTGTTGATGAATGAAAAATGTGAATGAATGAATGCATTTATTCCAAATAAAAAATCTTTTCTAACAATGTAAGTCTTTACTATCACTTTTTATTAATGTAACACATTCTTGCCGAATAAAAGTATTAATTTCTTTCAAACAAAAAAAGAAAGAAACAATGTGCTGACCCCAGAGTTTGAACAGTAGTGTATATTGCTGCAAAAGATTTCAAATAAATGCTGTTCTTTTTAAAGTTTTATTCAGCATAGGACTGGTGTAATGATGTTGTAAACTCAGCTTTGCATCACTGGAATAAAATCTATTTTAAAATATATTTAAAATAGAAAACCATTATTTTAAATTGCAATAATATTTCACAATATTCCTGTTTTATTTTATTTTATTTATTTATTTATTTTTGTATTTTTAATCAAATAAACACTGCCTTGATGAGCAGAAAATACTTAAAAAAAAAAAAAAACATTTTTACTGTATGTATTTACAAATGTCATCTGAAATAAATGATTCTAAACATTTTCTCAGAACTAACTTCATTTTATTCACAAAATGACTTAATCAACTAGTGTCAATGACGTTTTAGTACAAGTATGAAGCCATTTCCCCTTAAGTTCACACAGATGCCCTATCAGAGTAACCATCGGTTCACATTAATCGTGAACATTCGAAAACCAGGGCGTTTTCAAATCCTTATGTCTTAATTTTGATGAACACAATTGTTTATTCATTTGATATCTAAAAATACATGAAGTTTTTATTATTTTTTATTTTTATTTATTTATATATTTATTTATTTATTTTTTTGCATGAAAGGTGTTTGCGCTTTCATACATTCACTTGTTTGGTATTTTGATGTAACATTTTTACATTTCTATGTGTGACTTAAGTGTCCAGGTTCTTGGGTCCCTTGTATTTAGTCCTGTGGCATTGCAGTAGTTATTTTAAGTGATGCAGTTGCACTAAAGGGTCAGTAGATGGCGCAGCAGAGCCCAAAACAGCCACAAAGTCCACGTAATGCTGCACCCAAAAAGAAACCATGTCAGTGTGACAACTGGTTCAGACATTGTGATTGCACTGTAATTTACCGTCTTAGCCTAATGTGTATATAATTTCTACTTGATGATGACACATCATGCATCAGCTAACTGTTAAAAGTTATTGTTTGTGTTTCACTGCTGGCCTGACCTTGAGCTCTGTCATCTCTATATCAGCAGCTGCAAGGACATGCATTCCAGCTCCTCAGATCCTGTTCCCCACCCATCCGACACACTTTGCACGTGAAGATCAATGGAGCTAAGGGCAGCGTGTAAGGGGATCCAGGGCCAAGGAGAAGAGCAGATTTGTTTTATTTGTTCTGTGGCGCAGCCCCGTTTGATGTGACCCTCTCCTGTTTCATTCATCCGGAAAATCTGCTGCGTGTGAGTGAAAACTGGGGGAGTGGGTCTCACTTGATACTCTGGTTTAATGAGGAAATGCCAGTCATGCTAAAGGGACAGTTCATCCAAAAAATGCAAATTCATCATTTACTCACCCTCATGTCATTGCCATTCGTTCTTTATCTGTGGAACATAAAAAAAGATACATGTATTTTTAGCACATGCAAAGGAAGTCAATGACAACCCGAACTGTTTTGTTACCAGCATTCTTCAGAATATCTAAATAGTTTGTGTTCTGCATAATAACCCTTACGAAAAAAGAAGTTAATTCAAGTGTGCTATTAGTATACTTCTTTTAAACTAAAAATAGAAAAGTATACTTTCAGTCTACTTTTTATGTACTTCTCAGAAATGTGCTTTATATACTTATCAGAAATATACTTAAAATGACATTTAAGTATACTTGACTTAGACTTAGAAAAAATCTAAATATATTTGAGCTGTACTTGTTCTCTGAGAATCTGTGTTTTCATTGTTATACACGAGAGATGCTATTACACATCTTCTGTACAGAATTTCCAAAACACAAGTGAAGAAGAAACCAAAACAGATGCTTTCACACTGTAAAAAATGCAAATACGTATTTTCCATTTTACAAATCATTTTGAGTCTCAAATACTAAAAAATGCTATTTTCTTGAAACTATATAAAACCCTTGTCAGACCAACAGTATTACCCCAAACGTTGACCCAACTAGTCAAACACAGTTGTCTGAGCAAAGAATTTCATATTGCTGAAATTTTAAGGCTTTGTAAGTTCCCAGCATGCATTGCAGCATAAATAAATGATCCAGTTACTGTTATAGGATTATTGTTTTGTTGTTTGCTGACTTCATTTAAACTTTTTTGTTGTTGTTTTGTCATTATTGTTAGTTATTTGTTGTACTGTGACGTAAAGAGCTCATCTTTTTAATATTTGCTATTGCCACCGTTCTTGAGGTTTGTGTGTCTAGTTTTGAGGCCTAGATTCTTTTCAATCACTTACATCCATTTACATCCACTTATTTGTTAGTGGGTAATCTTAATCTTGTAAAATGCTTTACAAACAAAGACAATGTTATTTACATATTAGACTAAGATATTCACAATGCTTTGTATGTTCAGATATTCATATAACAAGATATATACAAATTAATACCTGAATAGAGACATAGTAGTATACTTAAAGTATGATTTAAAGTTTACTTAAAAAAAAAACTTATGAGTGTACTTGCAGTATAAAACTGCTAAACTAGTAGTTTAAAGTATTTAATTAGTAAACTATCAGCATACCTATTAGTTCACTTTTAGTATACTTGCAGTACAACAGATGTAAACTAGCTGTGTGCTCAAAGTTTACTACTGTTATACTTAAAGTATACTTAAAAGTATACTTTTATATACTAGAAAGTGGCCCAATTTAGTCCCAATGAGTATTAAAATAGTACACTTAAAAATATACTACTAGTACACTGATATTTGTATACTTACTACATAAAGTATACTTTAAAAGTATACTTGAACTTTACTTAAGTATACTTAATAAAATAAACGTGAAGTGTACTTCTTTTTGATAAGGGAAAGAAATTCTAGGTTTGCAACGACATGAGGGTGAGTAAATGATGACAGAATTTTTTTGGGTGAACTGTGCCTTTAAGAAATAGCAGTTCACAGCAAATCGCAGTCATTGGAGAAGGAAAAGATAGGAAATGTTGGTATATGTGTGATCTTAATTTCATATATGCATAGACTTCAACTTTATTAGTAATTTTCCCTACTCCAACTCTATGACACTTTTGATTGTTTTTGCCCCTGACACAGCAACTTTGACTATGTGACCTTGGGGCACGACTACCTGTTTCTGCTTTGTGATGTTAATTTTGCATAAATAGCACTGAAATCTAACACTTTCAAAGTTTCTATAGAAATAAACAACTAAATAAAACAGAGGATGCAAAAAGAAAATTAGTTTGGAGGTCCCTGAAAGCATTGTAGTGCATTGCTTGTTTAGACGTGACAGAGATATGACTGTAATCCAGTCTTTTGTAATTAACCTCCGGGCTTTCCTGTGCGCTTCTAATTACTCCGCATAAACAATGTGGGATCAGTGCTAATATGAAAGAGCCCATTCAGAGGCTTTCATGTGGGGTTTCTAACGGCCTCTGCAGGCGGGGGAGTGCCGGCTGATCCGGAGGAGGTGGCGGGGGAGTTTATAGGAGGGAGCCGTTGACTGATCACCCACACCACTGGATTCAGATACCAGGGTTGAGGGCATAAACTCAGCATTACATTAAACAGCCTGGTTCCACTCTGAAGCAGTAACCACCAAACCCACATTATAAATATAGGTCTTGATACACATATGTTATATGTATATACCATCTTGATTAGATTGTATTAGATAACAAGTACAGCCAATTGCAGTTTGCATCCAACTAGAAGTACAAATGTGACCCTGGACCACAAAAGCAGTCATAAGAGTCAGTTTTTTGAAATTGAGATTTATACAAAGCTGAATGAGCTTCTATTGATGTATGGTTTGTTAGGATCGGACAATATTTGGCCAAGATACGACTATTTGAAAATCTGGAATCTGAGAGTGCAAAAAATCAAAATATTGAGAAATTCGTCTTTAAAGTTGTCCAAATGAAGTTCTTAACAATGCATATTACTAGTCAAAAATTATTTTTGATATATTTACAGTAGGAAATTTACAGAATATCTGATGATTTTTGGCATAATAGAAAAATGAATCATTTTGACCCATACAGTGTATTTTGTGCTATTGCTACAAATATACCCGTGCTACTTAAGACTGTATTTGTGGTCCAGGGTCACAAATAGTAGCATATAAAAGATGCAAATGCTGGACATTATAGTGCAAGTGGTCAGTGTAGTGCAGAAGATATGGTATTTAGTACAGAATGTGTAACTGATTGTCTGTGCATTTTGAAAACTTAGGTTTAGATTGGATACAAAGAAACATTATGATGCAAATCAATTAGACTCTAATAATTCGTGAAATTGAACATGCGTTTGTGAGGAAGGTCAGATGTTCTTCCATTAAAGCTCAAGATGAAAAATCATGCAGCACATGGTCATCAGGTATGAGACAAACTTTCATAGGTTCTGCTGTCATGAAAGAAAAAAGTGACAAATTAGAAAAATGCAAAATAGAAGAGGGCCCATATGTTTGAATCTCACTCTATCTTGTAAATGTGTGGTAAAACGACGTACTGCAGACATGGCATTGTTTTCCTCTTCTTCTTTTTATGGTAATGTTCTCGCTGCCAACAGTTGTCTCAGTATGTTTATTTGGACACAGGATGATTACCTTATCTCTCACACCATGAGATCTATTTTATCTTTCTATTATGAGTATGCAATCAGCAGCAAGCCTGAAAGACAGATGAGCTGATAGGACAGTCATTCATTAAATCGTAAGTGGATATATTTGTTTACTTTTTCACATAGTCACCTTTGCCTTTAGAATGTAATGTCAAACGATCTAATTCCTGATTTTATCTTCAGGCCATCTAAGATGTAGATGAGTTTATTTCTTCAGATTTGGGAAAATTTAGCATTACATCACTTTAATGGATCTACTGCAGTGAATGGGTGCCACCAGAATAAGAGTTCAAACGGCTGATAAAAGCATCACAATCTCCAATCTCTACATCTAGGATAGACTGAGGGTGAGTAAATTTTCAACAAATTTTAATTTTTGGGTGAAATGCCAAATTCTGTCATGAAACTCTAGATGGGGCAGGGGTTGTTAATGCAAACTGATGATATTTACAGTGTTAAACTAAGAGTTTACTGCTTTACATTTAAAAAGCTGGTTAGCATTCACTAGAGCATTTCACAGTGTACTTTTAGAGTTTCTTTGAAACCTTCCACCTCCACCTGTATAGATCTGCTACGGGTTGTTATATACAGTAGCATGCAAAAGTTTGGGAGCCCCTTGCAAAATAAGAGAGGTAAAACAAAATGCATGTTATTTTTTATTTAGTACTGTCCTGAGTAAGATCTTTTACATAAAAGATGTTTGCATATAGTCCACAAGACAAACAAATAGCTAAAATTAATAAAATAACCCCCCTTCAAAAGTTTGAGAACCCTTCGTTCTTAATACTGTGTGTGTGGTTGATCTAGATGATCTATGACCGTTTATTGTTTTGTGATGGTTGTTTATGAGACCCTTGTTTGTTCTGAACAGTTAAACTGAGCACTGTTCTTCAGAAAAATCCTCCAGGTCCTGCAGATTCTTCAGTTTTCCAGCATCTTTTGACTGTATGATTTTAAGATCCATTTTTTCACACTGAGGACAACTGAGGGACTCAAACACGACTATTAAAAAAGGTTCAAGCATTCATTGATACTTCAGAAGGAAAAACGATGCATTAAGAGCCAGGGGTGAAAACATTTTGAATTTGAAGATCAAGGTAAATTGTACTTAATTTGTCTTCCGGGAAACATGCAAGTATCTTCTGTTGCTTCTGAAGGAAATTTTAACAAAATAAGAAAAATTTGGACATCTTCATCCTGTTCAAAAGTTTTCACCCCCCGTCTCTTAATGCATCATTTTTCCTTCTAGAGCATCAATGAATGTTTAAATCTTTTTTTAATAGTTGTGTTTGAATCCCTCAGTTGCCCTCAGCATGAAAAGATGGATCTCAAAATCAGACAGTCACAAGAACAGTGCTCAGTTTAACTGTTCAGAACAAACAAGGGACTCATGAGCAATCATCACAAAACAAAAAGCAGTCATAGATTATCCAGGTAACCACACACAGTATTAAGAACCAAGGGTTCCTAAACTTTTGAAGGTGGTTATTTTAATCATTACAGCTATTTGTTTGTCGTGTGGACTATGTGTAAACATCTTTTATGTAAAATATCTTACTAAATAAAAAATAACATGTATTTTGTACAATCTCTCTTATTTTGTTAAAATTATTAACATTTTCACATATTCTGCAAGGGGTTCCCAAACTTTCACATGTCACTGTATGCTGTTTGTGCAACAGCAGTATGTCTTAAATACTCACAGTAGCATATCGGCATATATATTTGACTGGGAAGTAGGAAGTTTCTATACTTGCAATAATCTACAACAACAGCAGTAACCAACACCAGCAGCAATTCAGCAGCATAGCAGATCTATTCCTAAGACCAATTACATTAACACTGTCATATTCATTACCATGCTACAATCTTGTAAGAGTTGTCATGATAGAAATATTTTTTTATATAGTATAATAGTTATAGTATAATATGTGATAATGTGCTACAAATTAGTTTAAACTAACATGATTTTTTTACATTTTCATATCAGAGCGCAGAAAAATAATAAGTGCATTTCCCGTCTGCTGCATCACACACCACACTATCAGAATCCTTGTATAGCTTTATTTGATCAGAGGATGTCAGCACTGTAATCCAACTCTCTTTTTTGTGTGTCATGAAATTTAATTTACTGAACTGGAGCAAGGTCAGTAAAGGCGATTATGATGCTCGACATCATAATGAAATGCCTGTGTGCTGAGTCTTGACATTGAGGAAGATTTGCATCTGCAGGTACAGAAGCCACCTTCCGACTGACTCGTGCATTTACCGGTTCATGCGGTCAGTAGCACACACTGCAGTCTCCCCTCCCCACATGTCTCTGCAGCACGACTGCACCCGCCCCCCCCCTCCTGCCTCGCCACCCTGTCTCAGGGTCTGACTGACCTATATCTGCCTGCTCGGAGCGTAATCTCTCGCACTCTCATGGCGCTCTCTGCTGCCTGCTGTCTCAGCGCTGACGGGCTCAGACTCACTCACGCCACACTCTCAGCCCCTGCTGCAGATGTAGGGCAGCCCCGTCAGTTATTCAGCACTTCGACTGCTGCTGCAGTCCGGGTGGAGGGGCTAACCCGCCGCTGCTGGAGTGATGAATTAAACAGGACACTCACTCCCCGCCTCTCACTTTGGAGAAGCTCGCTTTTTTCCTGCCGGCTTTGCTGCTTTTGGCTCAGGCTGAGCAACCGTTTTCCTGTCGGCATGACAATGGCGGGAGGGAAGGAGGAGGCAAGCGCTCTAGCAGACTTGGGCCTCCACAAAAACAAGCCTGTGACCTTTCACCCCAGCTGCTGGAGGGGTGGAGAGCTCCCCAGTGGTTTCGGGCACGGGCTTTTGTTGAGCAGAGGAGGTTGTGATGAAAGAGCTACAGTTGGGAAGGAGTACATCCAGTTGTGCTGCTCTTCAGAAATAAACAAGCCATTCTTCACTTTTGAATTCTATTCAGATTAGGTGGCATTGTTTTTTGACTGATGTCACATTGTGGATTGTTTACGACTTGGTGTGTTTAAGTGAATGAAGCTAATGCATATAATCAGGGGCATCATGCAGCTGTTTCTGTTGGGAATCCCACAAGTGTGGCTCACTTAGACAAGATAGGCAAGGCATGATAAGACATGATCAAGCAATCATGAGTGTGAGATGTGTTAATTTAGCCAAACTGCTGACACTGAGCATGGAGACCCAGACGGTGACTCAGATCCCAACCCAAATATGTACACGACTGTTCAAAGGTTTCTCACAAAAGAAGTCTTTTATGCTTACAACAATGTTTATTTAAAAATGTGATTTATTCCTGTGATGGCATGAATTTTCAGCAGTCATTGCTTAAGTCTACAGTTTCACATGATCCTTCAGAAATCATTCTAACATGCTGATTTGCTGCTCATGAATCATCCCTTATTGTTAATGTTGAAAACAGTTGCTTCATATTTTTATGGAAAATGTGATGCAATTTTTTTTCAGGATTTTTTGATGAATAGAAATTTCAAAAGAGCAGCATTTATGTAAAATAGAAATCCTTTGTAACATTATATATGACTTTACTGTGACTTTTGGTCAGTTACATGTGTCTTTGCAGAATAAAAGTATTAATTTCCTTAAAAAAAATTACGACCCCAAAATGTTGAATGGTATTGTAATAATAATAAAAAAAAATACACCAAATAAAATTGCATCTGTACTTGTGTGTGTGTGTATGTATGTATAATATATATATATATATATATATATATATATATACAGGGGTTGGACAGTGAAACTGAAACACCTGGGTTTAGACCACAATTAGTATGGTGTTTGGCCTCCTTTTGCAGCCAATACAGCATTATTTCATCTTGGGAATGACAAATACAAGTCCTGCACAGTAGCCAGAAGGATTTTGAGCCATTCCTTTCGCAGAACAGTGGCCAGGTCACTATGTGATGTTGGTGTATGAAAACATTTCCTCGCTCCTCCAAAACACCCCAAAGTGGCTCAATAATATTCAGATCTGGTGACTGTGCAGGCCATGGGAGATGTTTAACTTTACTTTCATGTTCATCAGATCACTCTTATCACCAGTCTTGCTGTGTGTATTGGTGCATTATAATCCTAATACACGGCACCACCTTCAGGGTACAATGTTTGAGCTATTGGGTGCACAAAGTCAACCTTCACACTCTGCTCTTATTGGTGGAATGTGCGATCAGTAAAGACTGGCCACCAGGCTGCATAAATATAGCCATGAAACCTCCAACACTATATTGGCCAGTGTTTCAGTTTCATTGTCCAACCCCTGTATATATATATATATATATATATATATATATATATATATAATAAAGTAGATTTTGGAGGGGCCAGTGAAGGTTACCCTTGTTCTCTCTCTCTGCTCCCCTCACCCTTTCCCTGGACTCCTGCTTTTTCCTGTGCCCAAAACAATGTCATTCCACAGTCTCCAGCATGTGGAAAAGTCATTAGAAAATGGTACAGCAGATGAGATTTACTGCATAATTTAAAACTGCCACTTTTGACATAAATTGAATTCATATTAAACATTTCAGTTTAATTAGCACAGAAACATATTACTGGGGACATGTTCATTATATAGACTTTTTACATGTTTATCTGGAATGCTGGATTTTGATTAATCAATTGCTGCATTTTTTTGTATAATGGCCCATATAACTGCATAGCTGTTGTGTTTGCTGTTCAAAGCTAATGATTTCTTACATAGCTACTTTTATGTCTCTCATATCGCTTTGCTGTCTTCACACATAAAAAAATAATTCCAACTCAAATTAATATTTCACATCTGTTTATTTATTTATTTGGGAATAGCTGTAGAACAAGAAGGATAATACAGTTAAAGTCAAAAGTTTACATACACCTTGCAAAATCTGTAAAATGTTAGTTATTTGACCAAAATAAGAGGGATCATACAAAATGCGTGTTATTTTTTTTGTTTAGTACTGACCTGAATAGGATATTTCACATAAAACATGTTTACATATAGAAAAAAATAATAGTTTAATTAATAAAAATGACCTTAATTCTTAATACTGTCTTGTTACTGTGTGTGTTTCTTTTTGTTTTTTTTTAGTGATAGTTGTTCATGAGTCCCTTGTTTGTCCTGAAAAGTTAAACTGCCTGCTGTTCAGAAAAATACTTCAGGTCCCACAAATTCTTTGTTTTTGTTTTTGTGGGGTTTTTTTTTTTTTTTTTAGCATTTTTGTGTATTTGAACCCTTTCCAACAATGACTGTATGATTTTGAGATTTATCTTTTCACACTGAGGACAACTGAGGGACTCATATGCAACTATTACAGAAGGTTCAAACGCTCACTGATGCTCCAGAATGAAAAACAATGCATTAAGAGCAAGGGGTGTAAACTTTTGAACAGAATGTGCACATATTTTTTTTTTTTTTGCCTAAATATCATATTTGTTTTATTAAGTACAGCCCTTCAGAAACTACAGAAGATACTTACATTCCCGGATATTAAAATTCAAAAGGTTTTCGCCCCCTGGCTCTTAATGCGTTGTGTTTTCTTCTGGAGCATCAGTGAGCGTTTGAATCTTCTGTAATATTTGCATATGAGTCCCTCAGTTGTCCTCAGTGTGAAAAGATGGATCTTAAAATCATACAGTCATTGTTGGAAAGGGTTCAAATACACAAAAATGATGAAAAATCCACTATTATTGTGGACTGTATGTTAATATCTTTTATGTGAAATATCTTATTCAGGTCAGTACTAAATAAAAAATAACATTCTATTTGTATGAACCCTCTTATTTTGGTAAAATAATGAACATTTCGCAAATTCTGCTAGGTGTATGTAAACTTTTGACTTCAACTGTACATGGCCTGCTTTGATATAAATATGTCAGGTCTCTTAAGAATGGAGGAACAATATTAATTTAATTTCCTGTAGCAGTTCTGTAAGAGCATCATTACCCCGGGGGTGAAGTCTGCCTCATTATTAATTTGTTCATAGCACAAATCTGGCCCTCTACACTCTGAAAAAATGCCGGGTTTTGACCCAGCAGTTAGATTAAATGTTTAACCCAACCTTCTGGGTAGTTTTATTTAACTCAACTATTGTTTAAAAGTTACTATATTTCTTGCTTTAAAATAAACTCAAATAGGCTGAAAATGAACATTTATTAATGTTCAGTAAATGAACATTTATTAATAAGATGAATAAATAATAAACATTTTTGTGTGTATCCAAACTGTCTGTACACTGTAAAAAAAAATCTGTAAAATTTACAGTAAAAAAAGGCAACTGTGGTTGCCAGAATTTTACAGTAAAAATATGGTAGCAACATTTTAGGTTTTACAGTTTTAACTTAAATTTACATTTAAATACTGTAATTTCAACAACTGATATAATGTCAATATACCAGGCTGTTGAAGTACTGCAATCTGTTTTGTACTTTTGCAATACACTGACAACCACCAAAAGCAGGTGGTGATGAAAAGGCACATGATGAACCAAAACCCAAGCAGCTTTTAAATATTAACATATATAGAAGGTGCACAGTGTCATTCACACAAACACTAAACACCATCATGGTAACACACCTGAAACTGAAATAATGCAATAAACATTTATTTAACAACATTAGATGTAACATACAACCCTAATGTACACAATTGATAAGAAGAACAAAACTAAGAAGAAACATAGTTATTTCAACAAGAAAATCAAATTTGAAATGTAACACCGGGAAATCTGGGAATGTCAATTTACAGTTATTCACTGTAAATTTTACTTCCTTTTTCACTTCCGAAAATTATATTCTACTGTAAAAATGGCATGCAATGTCCAATACAGTTTTTCACCATGTATAGTAGGGGAATTTTCCATTAATCATTTAACAGGTTTTTACTGTAGCATTTTACAGTCATTTTTTTACAGTGTACCAGATCATCATGTTTTATAGGTGTGAGCCAACTGCATTCGATGCCTAACCCACAAAGAGCATCTCACTGTACTGTATGTAGGTCAGTGAATCAGTTCAAACTTTCCACAGAGAAATGGCTGCTATCAGTTCAGATCTGTGGGAAACAGGACAGTCATTGCTCAGTCAGCTGAGAGGAGGAGCCCAAGAGGTGTGAGAACAGAGAGGAAAAAGTGCTCTTAAGCCGCACATTTGGGTCACTGACCTTCTGATGTGTTTCTGTCTGATTTGCCTGGCTATGTCACCTCAACAGAGTTAAAAGGAAGTGTGGCAGAAACATACGCCCATGCAGGAAATATCCCTTAACATCCTTTTGGATTCTTCCACTGTGGTTTGGTGTCCAAAAATAAGAGCCATTGAGCTAGAGGCTGACGTACACAAAGATCCACAGCACACGTCATGTTTCAGGACAATGTTGCTTTTAACACATGTTAAACGCTTAAGTATTGGTTGACGTAAAAGAGATATACAGTGATCACAGACATATTTGGACATTTTTGGGCACAAATGATAATTTATGAAAGGATTCCAAAATATCAAACCAAGTGGCATTTATTTTATACTAAGCATAGTTCAAGTCTATTAACATATTTACTGACATATTGCTCAAGATTTGCTGATATAAACCTTATTTAGAGTACTACTTGTGCACAATGCACATTTCTAAATATTAAGTCTAAAATATGTTTTATTGTGACAAGTGATGAGGATTGTATGATCTTCAAATGCAAGATATTGAAAGTGTACCTAAAGTATACTTGCAATAGTTTCACTTTAGCAAGGTCAGATGTACTTAAGTATATCTGTAGTTGGACTTCAGCACTATTTCCACACAATTAAAGTGCTTTAAGTACAAAATTAGCTGTTCCAATTTAGGAGACTTTAAATATACCAGTTTAGTATACTAAAAGTACAATTGCTGGGTATTTTTTATTAAGTGCATAATGTGTAAATGTATTTGTAGTATACTTAGCATGAAAGAAATGTATTTAAAATACATTTTAGTATATTTATTTTTCACTAGGGTAAGTAAACCTTGTTAAAAAAAAAAAAAAAAGAAGAAAGTTCAAACAATATAAACAATAAATAATATATTTTAAAGGAATATACATAAACACAAATTAAGTGTAATGTTTTCAGATACTTAATTGTGTGTTAAGTGCAATTAAACTAAATGTATTATAGTTTAACTGTATATTAAATGCAAATAGCTTAAGTTCAGAGAGGTTTTTATCTGAATTAAGTAGGATTTAACAACATATTATCATTATATGTAATAATTTCATAATTACATAATTACTTTGAAATATGGTGTACTGCTGAATATACAAACATTTATGATAACTTAAACTATATTTGAATGTAATTTCTATTGAAACGTGTATGTCATATTTACATATATTTGTAGTATTTGTGCTTAAGTGTGTTAAGAAACATTTAAGTAACACTCAAGTTGCCTTTTGTTTTATTAATATTATATTAAATGCAAATAGAGCACAAGCACACTTTTCAAGCAAAATAAGTCTGTTAGTTTTCAAATGATAAAATACTTTAGATGCCTGTATTTTAGCTGCTGAAAATTAGGACCAACTTGTCTAATGGTTAATGTTGTTGAACTACACCTTAATGTTCAAATGTGTTCAAACTGTGAATCATCCAAACAGCAGATTTGACTAATGTTTCATGTTGTGTTATAAAGGAACATTTGTCCAACACAGAAGTCTTTCGAAGCCCTTGTATGGTGTGTTTACTGTAACATAATCACCACTGTTGTGGATGTATAGGAGCGCATGCAAAGCACAAAGCTGGCGACAGCATTTACACAGTAACAACTGTTTTGCTTATTTTGTCTGCTTGTGAAGTCTCTAGTGCCTGGGAGGTAAATGTGCCGCTGAAATTAGAAAATTACTCATCATGGTGAACACAAAGAAGCTCTGTAATGCAGACTCTGATGGTTTCGCTTCGAGGGAGGGGCTACACGAGGCTGTGTCTGTCAGCAGCTCTGTCCGATTGGCTGGGCTCCAAAGGGGTGTGCGTGTCAAGGATGTGGGCGCTGGAGGAGTCTGCATCTGCTCAGACCGCTGCCAGGTCGCATACTGACGCAGTACTGCAGCATTGCATTAAAAAGCCGGGCACTGCACCTTTTCCTCGTATACTTAAAATGAAAGACAGGCGATACTAAATGTTTCAAAAGTTTTCCACGTGCACATCTGCTGTTTGGAAAGAGAGTGTGGGTGAATGTGATGGAGCGTTCAGTCAGACAAGGGTTTGTGTGCTGTTGCCATGCTGCGTGGCTTCAGGCATTTGCAAAGTCAGCCTCACATCGCCAGCCGCCACCATCTCATGCCCACCCCACTATTTTTCACTCAGCAACACAATCTCAGCACACAAAAGACTCTGTTTGGATCAGACAGAACATTATGCACAGCAGGGCCATAGTAATTGCTTTGAGTTGCTGTGCTTACTTAATATATTTGTTTTTCTCAGTGTGCTTATTGAGGCCCTTAATAAAGGAGTAGTTCACTCAAAATGACAATTTGCTGAAAATGTACTCCCTATCAGGCCATCCAAGATGTATACATGAACAGATTTGGAGAAATTCAACATTACATCACTTGCTCACCAATGGACCTTCTGCAGTGAATGGGTGCCGTCAGAATGAGAGTCCAAACAACTGATAAAAACATCACAGTCCAACTCCAGTCCATCACTTAATGTCTTGTTCAGCAAAAAGCTGCATGTCTGTAAGGGTGCGTTCACACTTGTCATGTTTGGTTCGATTAAAAAGAACTCTGGTGCAATTGCTCTGTTAGTGCGGTTCATTTGAGATTGAACGCTGGTGTGCACCAAGCGGACTGGGCCGCTGAAAAGATGGGTCTCGGTCTCCTAAACGAACTCTGGTGCAGTTCTAATGAAATATGAACGCAACACATACCAAATACTTCTAAACTAACCAAAAACAGGAAGTAATGACAAGATGTGATGCTATGTGACACGATTTCATGAAGGGAACAAGTGGTGTATCCAAAACAAAATGAGCAGAGGGCAAACATGGAGCAATAAGGAGGTGGAGTGCCGTTTATGAGCTCTTTGCGAGTTTGCAGGTGGTGAAAATGAAATCACATGCATGCAACAATGAACACGTTTAGTCCAGCAGACGGCATTTATTCGACTTAAAGCAGCGATGAGCAGACCGATCAGTGAATGTGTACTCTGACTGATGTAATACACCCACAGAGCTGCTTTAATTCGAACACACCTTTTCCGTTTGTTTGGAGTGTTCGGTGAGTTCTGTCACAAAGTATACATTATTCAACCCGACCAATCAGGTTGTGAACATATCACTATGCCTTTAGGTTCGGTATCTTTAGGTTCGTTTTCAAAAGTGGCAGTGTGAAAATTAAGCAGACCAGGACAAAATGTATAATTTTTCTTTTTGGTCCGAACCAAATGAATCAAACGAACTGAACTGAGTCCATAATGCATAAAATGTTAATCTCCTGATGTCCTCTGACACCAAAACCCATCAACAGGATTGTTTTGGACTGTTTTTGCTTGTAAATTGTGTGTTATTTGTGCATATTTGTTTTGGGTTCTCATTCTGACGGCACCCATTCACTGCAATGATGCATTGGTGAGCAAGTGATGTAATGGTAAATTTATCCAAATCTGTTCTGATGAAAAAACAAACTCATTTACATCTTGGATAGTCTGAGGGTGAGTACATTTTGAGCAAATATTCACTTTGGGTGAACTGTTCCTTTAATAAAATCTTTAATAAGTACACTGAGACCATTTTATTTTCTGAGCTTATTGAGGCTTTTATCAAGGTTTAAAATTTCCTCCTTGCCTGTTGATTTCAGAACTTGATAATGTGAACTGCCATTTAAAACACCACATGTGACCCTGGACCACAAAACCAATCATAAGTAGCATGGGTATATTTGTAGTATTATCCAACAACATGTTGTATGAGTCAAAATTATCAATTTTTCTTTTATGCCAAAATCTTTATGATATTAAGTAAAGATCATGTTCCATGAAGATATTTTGTAAGTTTCCTACTGTGAATATATCAAAGCTTAATATTTGATTAGCAATATGCATTGCTAAGAACTTAATTTGGACAACTTTAAAGGTGATTTTTTTAATATTTTGATTTTTCTCTGACAAATATCATCCTATCCTAACAAACCATACATCAATGGAATCATCCAGGGTCACATATGTGCAAGAACCATTTCTGATAGGATGTTTTACCCAAGAAAGTCCTCTTGTGTCCGCTTTGCTGTGATCAGCTTTCATTGTGCTAACGCTGCAGACCTTGGTTTATTTTAGCACAGCAGATTGGATCATCGTCTCCATGGCAACTGCTCTGGCTTCACACTGTTAACAAAGATAGCTTTCACTTAGATATGCAGATAGATTCCCACCCATTCACAATCCAGCACTGTGGGTGTAGCTTTAACCTCTGTATTTTTTGAAGGATTAAGGTGAAATTCTGTGCGGTAGACATGCAGTGATTTACACCTAATCTCTTTAGGCAAACATCAGCCCTAGACAAATGCCACAACTGTCCGGCATTATGCATGAGGATCAAAACGGGAGATGGCTTTGCTAAATGGCCGTTTCCTTTTACATTTGTGTGAAGTAGACGGCCGTTCTTGGCTCGTTAATCACCCCAGATAAGTAATGGAGGCTGAATTGCAGTTGACTGGAAGCTGACGATTTCATCTCTCTAGTTGTGTCCCAAATGACTACACTATATACTGTGCACTTACACTATGCACTATGTACTCAACTGTCTAGTGTATGTTTTATAAGATTATTTTGTCATCCAGCATCAGAACCTGATAGCCTTCCAAAGCTGCACTAGTTGAGTGCGTGATTTTTTTTGGTTAATTATGTGCATTATCCACATTTTTGAATTGCACTAATTCTTTTTCATTTTCAATATGAACACAATCTTTTTTATAGAAATATTTGTTTTCACACAATATACCAAACCACTAGTATGTGTCAGTAATATTATTACAAATAATAACAAGCATTATGCAATAAAACATACACATTTAACACAATATTAATGATCTTTAATAATATTAAGATTTTATTCTGTGGATATATGTTTACAATGGTGAATATGGTAATTAAAGCAGTCATTGGTGTACAATTAATTACATAATAAAGCTGTACTGTACATACCACTCTGAATTCAACGAGGTCTTGTGGTAAAAATGCCACCAAATTCAAGACAAAGGGCACAATTAAACAACGTATTACGGCTGTCGAAATTGAAATGAAATCTGAAAATGAATGAAAAGTGTCAGTTCGCAGGAGACTGCTTTTACACGTTGTTTTGTGCAGTGTTGAGCCTTATAACCAATCAAATGCATTTCTGTTGAATTTAGGAATGCATTGGCCAATCAGAGGCGCTGAAAACAACAGAGCTGTTGCTGATTGCACATGCTAGCGAATTCCCTCATCTTAAACAACACATGCAGATAAGATGTAAATAAAAGAATAATTTCGTAGCTTCAGTGATTATTACAGGAGTTTTTGCATAACTTGCATTAGACTAGACTAATGTCATGGACCACATTGTCTGTGAAGCCAGAATGCGACGTGCTCAAAACGCAGACACAAAACTAAAAACGTTTTTATATTGTGTTTTCTATGTCGGTATTAATAATCATTATTAGACTATAAAGAGCAATAATGTACAATAATGCTTTTTGTCATAACATTGCAGCCCTATGAGCTCCTCCTTTTACATGTATAATTTAGATACAATTTTAAAGTCTGTTATTGACAACAGTTTTTGATTAAAATAATTTGGTAAATTTAAGTATTTGACATTAAAGACAACATAGTATGGTGATTATAAAATTTGCCTTCACGAATATATAAAATTCAAATGCAAATATTGCCCCTTAATAGAAAAATGTTCATTTTATTTTTCCAACTAATATTTTTTCTCACTGACACCATAATTATACTATTGCACTGTTCAGAGATGTCTGTCATATTTTTATACCTTTATTTATATATATATATATATATATATATATACACACATTTATACTTTAAACTTCTCCAGAGATACATAAGCATAAATAATCATGCATATTGTATGCTGTTTTGGAAATTCCCCTTCAAACACCCTTATATTTTTAACAGTGTGCCTGATAAATATCTAATCCAACATGCAAATAAAACCAGTGGCTCATGGACTGATCCAGTTACTCTACACAAATATGTGTTTGTTTCATAGATGATTTTTCAAACAAGCACTAATGTGCTTGTGTGTTTACGCTAAGCCGTTGTGCATAAAACATGCCAATAAAGACATTTCAAGCATGTTTAAGGAATATATGATTGATGAAAGTCATACAAAACAATCATAAGAACTACAAAGACAGACAAACTGTGGAATGTTTGTCCTGCATCATTTTCTCATGCCTGTGTGCTGCTGTTGAAACTGCGCCAGTGGTATTTGGATGAAGCTGCTGTTTATTTGACTAGACCTTCCTGAACCCACTGACCAACATGTGCAGCCTGTGAATATATCTTTGTGCAGAATAAACACTGCATTGTGTTTCCTCATCCTCTCACTGGCCGGCAAAGTGGCAATAGTCCTGAAGTAAAACAACTGCTGAGAGACTCATCATGCAGCATAAACATCATATGTAAATACGTGGTTTATGTAAACCATATACTAAGATCTGTTACTTGATTTGACATCTGGTTTTTTACCCCTTTTTTAACCATACTTACTGCTTTGTAATCATTTTCTCATCTTTATGTCTTTTGTCGCCTGTCTGAACACAAAGGAAGATATTTGAAAGATATTTTGATTTGGACAGGTTTGGAAAAGTTCGACATCTCTCAAACGCGTGAGGATGCTCACGTCTGTTTTACGCAATAGATTGAGCGTATTTGTAAAAGAAGCAATGTGTTAAATTCCTTCAGTAGTGAGAATATTAACCAATTCTGTGTTTCCCAACTCATTTTGGGATGTGTGAGTGCTGAAGGAAGGCGGGACGGCGTGCGTGACATCACTCATCTGTATAAAAGCCACAGCTGTGTCTGTGCACTCGCGCTGTGAGGCTGCAGAGAGAGAGAGAGGCGCGAGAACGCTTGTTCCTTCAAACAAAGAGACCCATCAACATCCTCCACAGTGCACCAGCAGAGCCCATCCCAGCAAGGCCGAGAGGAACCATGACTGCAAACGGAACCAGCGACATGCTCAAGATCCAGTTCGGATTGATCAACTGCGGGAACAAGTACCTCACGGCTGAAACGTTCGGCTTCAAGATCAATGCATCAGCCACCAGCATGAAGAAGAAGCAGATTTGGACCTTGGAGCAGAACGGCGACGACTCGAGCACGTTCTACCTGAAGAGCCATCTGGGGAGATACATCGCAGCTGACAAAGACGGAAACGTCACGGGTGACAGCGAGACCCCGGGCGAGGATTGTCGCTTCGTAATCACTGCACACGATGATGGGCGCTGGTCACTGCAGTCTGAGCCTCACAAGCGCTACCTGGGCGGCACCGAGGACAGAATTACCTGCTTCGCCCAGACCATCTCCATCGCGGAAAAATGGAGCGTGCACATTGCCATGCACCCCCAGGTCAACATCTTCAGCGTCACCAGGAAAAGATACGCGCACCTGAGCGCCGAGCAGAACGAGATCGCCATCGACCGAGACGTGCCCTGGGGCGTCGATTCACTCATCACCTTGGTCTTCCAGGACCAGAGGTACCACATACAGACCTCCGATAACCAGTTCCTGAAGAATGACGGAAGCCTGTCCCCGAACCCTGACAAGAGCACGGGGTACACGCTGGAGTTCAGGTCCGGGAAGGTTGCCTTCAGAGACTGCACTGGGAAGTACCTGGCTCCCTCTGGTCCCAGTGGAACCATGAAGGCCGGCAAGAGCTCGAAGGTTGGCAAAGACGAGCTTTTTGTTCTGGAGCAGAGCCACCCTCAAGTGGTCCTCACCGCTGGCAACGACAGGAATGTGTCCACCAGGCAAGGTAAATGATGCTGCTTTATTGTCAGTAACTAATGTGTACATCAGTCAGGGTTGGGTTCTTATAAATTCTCCATAATTATCCACAGCTCGTTCTTAATTACAGATATTCAGCTCTTTTACTTTTCTTGTGGTTGTGTGGATATGGGCAGAGCCTTGGGGTGGATCAGTGCAAATGTGGGAAAAGGAAAAAAAATCCATATGCTTTACTTTGATGATCCCACAGATGTTTCCTGGAAATGTTTTTTTTTTTTTTTTTTTTAAATATTTAATCTGGTTGTGCATCCAAGCGAGGCTCCATTTTTCTTCCATTTCTCTGTTTGATGACTCTGTGGGTTACAGGACTCTGGTTATTGTCACAATAGAAATCTGTTAGCTGAGAATGAAATCAATACCTCGTCTGCAGTTTTGCACTGTAAATTCCATAACGGCTGTAGTTTGGAGACGCCAGTGTGCTGTAATTAAGTTGAGAGTGAAGGTAATCATTACTGTAAACACCCAGAAGAATTGACCTTAGACTGCCAGATTGAAATAATATATCAAATTATACAACGCAACACGCTGGACTTGTGAAATATTGCGCTTTTCAGCGTAGCTATTACTACTGAAAATGAAATGAGATGTTCTGCTGTATTAATAACTGCAAAATTGAAGAAAAATTGAATTGAGAGATATAAATGGCATCATTAAGAGAGGATGTCTGGGGTTTGCTTTGCAATCCCAGCTCTGGTTTACCAGGACAGTGGCAGTGTGTTGGGCCTGTGCCAGAATGCACGTGGTCTCTGCAGGTCATGATTGGCTTCTCTGTATACCCCTTTGTTTCTTAGTCTTCACTGCTTTTATGTGTGATTCATTTAGCCTTGTGGTAGCGCGAGATTTCATCTATCCTCAAAAAGCAGTTCATGCCATTTGTTTACAGCAGTCTGGATTTAATTATGATTTAGATGCACAAACTCGCTTGTGATTTGTGATTGAGACCTCATGCTTGCCCCGATCAAATATTTGTCTTCATGGATGCAGTCCTTAGAGGAATAAGGCTGAATGTTTGTGTCATGTTCCTTTTGAGAGAATTTGTGAGGGGGCAGAGATTTCAGGCGTGTGCTGAGGGTAGAAGGAGAACAAAGACTGCATGCTCTGGGCCCCAGCTCACCATGCAGCCCAGCTGCTGAGAGTCTTTAGGCAGCCCAGCACGCAGAACAATGGAGCCTCGCTATGCACAACTCTCGTGTACTCTCGCCTAAATGCATCTGTCTTAAAAGATTAGGAGTCTCCCTGCTCGCTCTCCTGCTCTTCCTTCCTTTGTGGCAAGGACGTCGGATGTCTGTCATTCCATAAACGCAAAAATGGTTTCCCAACAGCGTCTGGCGTTAAATTTTGTATTCATTTGAGAATTGTCTGTCTATATGATTGCAGCTGCCTGACCCTGTTGACCAGTGAGCTCATTTGAGTGTTTGGCAATTGTGAAATTGACCAAAATGTATGTCCCTACATTATTCTGATGCCAAGGTTAAAGGCTTTTCATTGGGGAATAGAAGCCCTGCAGTTGTCGTGTGGATGGATCGACCATTCGCAGTCAGGCGTCGAGTGATGGGGGTTGGGGGTGTGTCTGCTGGTGGTTTAAAAGATCCTTTTAAATGCCGGGTGAGGATACATACCTCCCTATAATGATTGAGGGGATTTTTTTTTTCCCCCCTTGTCCTACCCGAGACTGATTTAGAGCAAGGCTCCGAGTGTCTTAGTCATTCTCCTTTGCAGCCATATGTTTCTCATCTTGGCCATTTATTTTCCTTGCTCATTCAGGCACGCATTTTTCTGGGGAAACTCAATCCGCCTTCCAGAGGCCAGGCCGCGGCGGTGCTAATACGCAATTTTGTGTAGATGTATTACGAGCTTGGTGAAACTGGAACATGAAAGCAATCATAGTGAATCCAGATTAAAAATATAGGTGACGTGTTTGACCATGCAGGATTCATTCCCAGAGTAGATGCTAATACAATTACAGCAGTAGCATCATGTCTTAATGCTTTAATATTTCTTATTGTCTTCTGTTTTCCTCCCCAAAGAGGTTTAGACCGTAAATGCAGGATTTATCTGATGACTGTGTGTCTAAATGCACACAATGGAGTTTAATTAGATTTCCTGCAGTAGAAGACTGGTGGTCTGGTCTTTCACAGAGCTCCAATCTAAACTACAATCCGGATGCATTGGCTATTGTTGTCCTGAAGCCTCCCACTAAGCATCCTGGCATATATGACCGTCCAAAATTCTTAAGGAGATTAACTCTGTGTGTGTGAGGAGGCCAAAGCAATTGCCAGAGTGATAGTCCATGGCATTCAACACTCTTTAGTCAAGTAATCTCAAAGATCTCTGCTCACTCAGCATGGCTGATCCAGATCTAAGATATGTTGTTTGGTGGGTTTTATAATGTGGTTTACAGTGTTCTCTGATTTTTGTGTTTGTCAGGCATGGACCTCTCTGCCAACCAGGATGAAGAAGGCGACCAGGAGACTTTCCAGATGGAAATCAGTAAGGACACGAAGAAGTGTGCCTTCAGGACCTGCACTGGCAAATACTGGACTCTCACAGCTAATGGTGGCCTTCAATGCACTGCCTCTACTAAGTAAGTGTGAATCACAGTAATATGCCATAATGAAGAGCACTTTGTGTTGTCAGTGTTTTTTATACGAGCATTTTTAAGATTAATAATTATGAAAGTATATGAATAACTCTGAGTGCTAGTGGGCCCACTTTTTAATATCTTGCGCTAACCATAAAATATTAGTTTTATTAAATTGTAAAAGCCGTCTTGCATGCTTCATGTTGGGATCGAATTTAGTAAATAGAAAAAAAAAGTAAAAAGAAAATCAGTTTAAATAAACCTAAAATCTATAAGCAGTATTCATGTCTCTTATTACTAGTCAGAATTAACAATACATTTACATTTCTAACAAATTATAATGAAAGGCCCTCTGAAAAAATTCAAGTCAGACCACATTCAGTTTTAAACTTCAGTCAACACATGTATACGCATGTTTTTGAAAAACAAATCTTTTCTGCTCTAGTTTTCAGTGTCACATGATCTTTCAGGAATAATTGTAATATGCTGATTTGCTGCTCAAGAAACCTTTATTATCAATGTTGAAATCAGCTTTTTGTGGAAACTGCAATTTCTTTTCTGGGTTGTTTGATGAATAGGACATTCAAAAGAATAGCATTTATTTGAGATCAAAATCTTTTGTAAAAGTATGAATGTCTTTACTGTCGCTTTTTAAGTCTCACTGACCCCAGACTTTTGAAAAGTAGTGCAAGTTTGAATTATTTTGTTATATTTTTCCTGGCATATTTTTACATGGCTTACATGGTGGAAGTTGGCATACTATATATAAATATATAAACCACAAACAAAGCATTAATAAATTACCCAAATCTGTAAATGTAACACAATATAAGCATGCTAGAATATTGTTCCTTCACAAACAGAGTCTGTGATGTGGTAAAACTTCAGTGACTTCATCTTTTGATTGTAGATTGTAGTAGAGCTGTCACAATTCCTTGATTCAATTTAAGTACTCGATTTATAAATAAATAAATAAATAAATAAATAAATAAAAATCCTCAACTGCAATTTGCCCATGTCGAGTAATCGGCTAAATACAGAAAGTGGTGCATTTTACAGAAAAGAATCCATGAAAAGCATTAGACAGTTTTCCACCGCTTCATGATTATAATGCTTTTGTGAATTCACTACGATTTAATTTAATAAATATTTGCAATGCAGATTATATGCCGATATACATGCCTGTAGGTTACACATGAATGGCTTCATTTACAGTAAATACTGCTCCACACAAACTGTTAGCATTTACATGTGTGGAGCGTCTTAAACTCCATCTCTGCATATTACTATGAGTTTGTATTTAGTGTAATGTTCATCTGGGAACTCAACGTGTGCAGTTTCATCACATTTTTAAGGTAAATCATTTATAGTCATAAGCAAACATGGAAGAATTCATCAATATCTTTCTCAATATGCTAACTGTTCATCACCATTTTCAAAGCCACGATTTCCTCAAGCCAGATCTATATATCCGATTAATTGCAAGGTTAATAGACCAATTACTTGATTGCCAAAATAATCGTTAGTGACAGCCCTGGACTTTAATGTATCACCCCCCTCCCTCAGTTTTAAGTTTTTGATAATCATTTTGGTGATGAGAGTATGTTTTGGCAATTTATATTTCATAGTTTTTTTGTATAATCTTTTCGACCAGGTCAGCTAACTGCTACTTTGACATTGAGTGGCGTGGGAAGAAGATAACCCTGCGTGCCAACAATGGAAAATATGTGGCTGCCAAAAAGAACGGACAGCTGGCTGCCACTATTGACTCAGCAGGTGGGGTGTGGTGTTGTACACAATTTCCGCTGTTTCAACTCTTTGTTTGGAAATGCTGCAATGATTTAGTAAACTTGTTGATAGATTGCTCCTCAATTGGTCATGTTAAGTGGAGCACTTCAATAGCACAATCACATTCCTGCTTGACTATTGTGAGTTCTAATTTTGAAAACTGCTTTTTTAGGTGAGACTGAAGAGTTCCTGATGAAGCTCATTAATAGGCCCCTCATCGTGCTGAGAGGAGAGCATGGCTTCATTGGCTGCAGAAAGGTGACCGGTACCTTGGACTCCAACCGCTCATCATATGACGTCTTCGGGTTGGAGTTTAGAGATGGAGCCTATAGCTTGCGAGGTTTGTTTGCACTTTAAAGGGCACCTGTTATGCAAAATCCACTTTTACATGGTGTTTGGACATAAATGTGTCTTGGCAGTGTTTGAACACAAACAGCCTACAATTATAAAAATCCACCCACTCCTTATTTTTTAATCCCCTTAAACCAAACCATTCTCATTAGGCATGCCGTTTTGATTCCCTGAGCAGTGTGACATCACATTGTTTAGGCTCCGCCCACATCCACTGAATGACAGTCCTGCATTGCTATAGTTTCCACCCTCAGCAAGTTGTTTAGTTGAACACTGTCCGTTTTCTCCACGCTTAAGCAGCTGTAACGTCAACAATGTCTCGTAAGCAGTCCCGGTGCTCTGTTTTTGGATGCAAGACTGAACATAAGAGTCTTCACTTTTTCCCAACGTCTGAGCCACTGAGGACACAGTGGATTTCTTTTATTTTTGAATGTAATGTGCCTCAAAATCTACTTAAATGCGTTTATGCGCAAATCATTTCACTCCAGACTGCTTGTGAATGTCATGTCGTTATAGTCCTTAGCTGACTTTTTCACCATATTTGTGTGTATACATTGTTTCGTCCCACTTTTGGCGTGTTTGGCTTCCCATATGTATGGCTGAACACCGGTTCTCTCGCTCTATCACGTTGCTTCTACCGACTGTTTATTGCTGTAGCAGAGATGTATACAGTACGTCCTCTTCTGAAAAAGGGGCGGGAATATGCAACTCATTTGCATTTAAAGTGATGCACACCAAAGCAGCTATTTTTTTAGACGCCTGAGAAAATGACATTTTCCAAATGTTATAATAAATGGTTTGTGGGGTATTTTGAGCTGAAACTTCACAGACACATTCTGAGGACACCCAAGACCAATATTACATCTTGTAAAAAGTAGCGTAAAGGTCCCCTTCAGTAATGTTTGACTTTATCAATATTCTTTTAAACAAGGTTTTAGGACTTTTCTTGATGCCTTGAATCTCTTCTCAGACTGCACAGGAAAATACTGGATGGTGGGCAGTGAGTCAAACGTGCTCAGCAGTAGCGACACCCCGGTGGACTTCTTCCTCGAGTTTTGCGACTACAACAAAGTGGCCATCAAGTCAACCGAGGGGAAATACCTGAAAGGCGATCACGCAGGTGTTCTGAAGGCCAACGCTGACGATCTGGACCCCTCCACTTTGTGGGAGTACTAAAAGCACTTAAGTAACCACTGTGGCTTTTTCTTTCCAGTTTTTCTCCTTTCTGTTACGCATTTTGAATATGGTTTATGAATACGAGTGAGCACACGGTCCAATAGCAGAGAGAAACCCAAAGGTGAAGGGTCTTACTTCTAGTCATGTATACTCGATTCTGTCTAAATACGTCAGCGTTCGTGTGCCACAGCGTTACCGCTGAGTTGTGCGGTTCTCGTTGACGAACTGGGACTTAACTGGCATCCAAATTTGTGTTGTGTGGTTAAGCACATCTAATGTCATCTCCTAATCTATAACAATTGACTCGCATTCAAGATTCAAGTCGGTGGAAGGTCGACTATGCGGGCGCCACAGGATTTTGATGTACCAGATTGTAGCGTGATCCCTCTTCCTAGTCTTTGCACAGTCCTGTATGAGCCTCACTCTCTTAATATTAACACATAGCGAAATATGTTAAAGAAAACCTTGTGACTGTGAGATATTGATGATGTAATGCCTCCCGCTGTATTGCCAGTCATAAGTATCTGCCCTCATGACCCGAGGACTAAGGCAATATTTACAGGTAAATGTATGAATGTTGAGTTTTTATTTTATTTTTCTTTCTATACACTTGACAGAGTTATGAAGGAAGCTCTCGGACCACTGAAACGGGCGATGGGCTAAATTTTGTTTTTGTACGGCAGTGCTTTGATTGTGTGCTGCTTCACTATCTGTGCCATTAGAATTAATTTTAATGTTTCAAGAGGACAAACCAAGAGAACTGGATTTGTACCGTACATCTCAAAATTAGGGTTACGCCTGGAATTGCGAATAAAAAAGGAAATATAGATATTAAAGTGGAAAATGTTTTCTGCAACTCAAAAGTGATCGTTACATTGTGTGAAGATACCGACATGAGGTATGTTGTTGCAGGTTCAACACAGTATTTATGCTAAATTAAACCACTTTTCCCCTCTTAAACCTGACGAATCTCTAAGGAATGGCGGGTCTGCTTTTACAGGACTCGTGCAGTGGTCAAATCTGGAAAAGTCACTGGAAATGTCACCTAACGCTTTTTGTTGTTGTTGTTGTTGTTTTGGAGAAGGCACAGACATTATCATAAACCCTGTACATTTATACACATTACAGAGCATTAACATCTCATTGAAAAAGCCGACACCACACGCAACATTGCTTAAAGATTTAAACCCGAGGTTAAACTGGTGCTTAATTAGATTTCAGGTGTGCATCAAAGCCACTCCGAGCATAACTGCTAATTATTTAAGAATAGAGCTACCATTTCACATGATGATGATGTCCCATTGCTAAGGGTATGATAATGACTGTGCCTTAAAAGGCCATTATGGGGGAGAAAAGACATTCCACATTATACTTTGTAAAGTCTTTACAAATGTCTTTTTATATTGTTTTGATATTATGGTTATGTTTCCTCATGTGCCATGGGTACAAATGAAATCTGGAAATAAATACGGTTTGAATATGAAACTCTGTCAGTGAAATTTGTTTTTGATTCTAAAAATAAAAATTCAAAAATATTACTTGCACAGCGATGATCAACACACTTGGCTTCTAAAGATGCAATACGGCTTAATCTAGTTAATTGTCACTAAGGTAAAGTATGACTGAAGCTCCCTGACTTTGTTTTGAACGCTTACTCTGCTGCAGCAGAATGAGAGAAATTAGTTTTCTCCTGAGACCTCAACTCCATCTTTTTTTTTTTTTTTTTTTTTAAAAAGCTGGCAGCCGCTCCATCAATGAGGCTTTTGTTCGGTGTTATTGCTGGAGCAGCAGTTTGCAAAATGATGTTGATCCCATCTGCTGAGTTATTGGAACAACAAAAAGGTCATTGACTGAAGTTCAAGGAGCCTAAAATTGTAACTGAAGGGACACTGTATACTGTACAATGAAGGAGATTCAGTATCTACAATGCAGATAGAAAAACCGATTGAAAGCATGTGATCTTTGCTGCAAGCTATAAAAAGATTTGAAAACCCCAATACTTCAGATCTTCAGAGAAGCCACTCAATATGAATAGAAAAAAAAAAGAACACAAACACATTTTTCCTTTATCTGGTTCGTTTTATAATTAGGGGGTACATGTAGAATTTGACAATGTGAAGAAAAAGTTCCTGTTTTCCAAAAACCCAAACATGACCTTACATAGCTGCTTTGAAACAACCTATATTGTATAAGTGCTATATAAATAAAGGTGATCTGTAGGAATATGTGCATAAAATACCATCTATGTTTGCTACTGTCCACCATGTTACCTTTACTGGGTAACACAGTTGACATTAGTTGACATTTTTAGTGTTTTGGGCCTATACTCAACATGGAAGCTTTGAACTACTGAGTGTATGATATGTTTAGAAATATATTTTCATAAACAAAACATAAGTTAAATTGTCTTGTTAAAATTTGCAGCAATAATACTAGTGTAACACCGCTGACGGTCAATTAATCCACTCTTGACACAGGTTTGCTAGTTTAACCAATATTAGGGAAAAGAGAGAACATAACTTGTAGTGTTTCATCCATGTGCTTCTAGAGGAAATATCATGTGCAAATTATGTGACAATTGGACAAACCATTCCTTTTTGAGTGGGTACCATTCCTGGTTTCTAGTGGGTAACTTAGTTGACAATGGTTTTTTGGACACAAATAAAAGTTATATCGCAATAAACATTATTTTTGAAGCACATACCCAGCTGTCTTAAACTAATCTAACTGAAGACAAAACTATGAAATTAATTTATATTTGAGGTAATTTTCATGCTTAAATGCAGAGTAGAATGAGCCGCTTTACAAAATGGGACAGCTGAATACCAGGGTTGTATGTGATATGAACATCATTTTTGAACAAATGATATGGCTTTTTTAACATATAGTAGTGTGATTGGGAAAAATATGATTGTGTACTAGAAGATTAAGCATCGGGGCTTGATACTGATGAAAAAATATTAAAAATATACTTCACGGACATGAGCTGTACCCACAATAATAGAATGACCCATATCACAGCTTGGGCCAGATCCGTTGAGCTCGGTAAATCCTCATTTGACAGCATATGACAGCCACAATTGCATCCATATCGCTATAAAATATGTGACCCTGGACCACAAAACCAATCATAAGTGTCAATTTTTCGAAATTGAGCTGAATAAATAAGCTTTCCATCGATGTATGGTTTGTTATGATAGAACAATATTTGGCTGAGATACAACTATTTGAAAATCTGGAATCTGAGGGTGCAAAAAAATCTAAATATTGAGAAAATCACCTTTAAAGTTTTCCAAATTAAGTTCTTTGCAAAGCATATTACTAATCAAAAATTAAGTTTTGATATATTTACAGCAGGAAATTTACAAAATATCTTCATGGAACATTATCTTTACTTAATTTCATAATGATTTTTGGCATAAAAAAAAAAAAATCTATAATTTTGACCCATACAATGTATTTTTGGCTATTGCTACAAATATACCGCAGTGACTTAAGACTAGTTTTGTGGTCCAGGGTCACATATAGTATTTAAGTGTAACATTCAAATGGGTCCGACACGTTTTGTAGTCTACGCTAATTCATGCATATGATCCGCTTCGTGCTATCGGGTCTCTGGACCGGAGCAGACTGAGGTTGGTGGAAGCCAGACTTCTTTCGCCCCAATGGAAAGCATATTTACACTGTCTCAATCGTTCCCTATATAGTGAAAATAGAAAAAACAAACTGTGTGAACACGTGATCAATTTCAGCTGCAGCTTCACTGTCCTTTTCTAGTGTAGGGGGCGGGACGCTTCAGATTCTAGAGAGCATTTGATTGGACAGAAAGTTTGATGAGAAGCTGAAGTGCAGGGTGATGTCATCAAAATCATTGATCCATATTAGCGGAAGTTAGAAACTGTAAGTTTTGAATGCTTATATCTTCTAAATTACAGTTTTATGAATGCATGCTATCTGTTTTATAGATGCATGCTATCTATAGGCTTTTAAATACATATTCATACTAAAAGCCATAAAACTTCAATTTAGATTTCATGGGGACACCAAGGACGATAACTATAAAGATAACAATAAAGATGTAGTTCTTAAAATTCTTCTCAATATCAAAGAGTAGCAGAGTCCACAGCACAGCTATGATAAAGTCACAGAAAAATGATATTGTTGGAATCGGTTACAGAGCAATTTATTTTTCCAGCTGATGAAAAAAAAATTGACAGCCAATCAGAATCAATCCTGCTATCACATGCTTGGCAGATGAGTGCGTTTAGGATAAACAGACGGTATCATTGGCTGGTGTGGACACAAATTATTTCTCCTAAGGCCATTTGTAAATTTTATGGGTCTGGCTTCTGTGTCCAGCAAATTTTAGCTGTACAAAATAGCTCATTTTTCTGCCTGATATTGCAAATTTGTGTGTCTTATATTATTTTGAATGTATAATCTTTATGAACACACTGGTTTGTAGTGCAAACAGTTTTACCGTTTACTGCATGTTGTTATTCTTGTTATTTCCCTATAGTGGATAATGAATGGGAAGTCTCATCCTATAGGCTTATATCCACGTTGAAGAAAAAGATAGTTGTCATTCTTGGTATTTTCTTGTAAAATGTACTCCAATAATCTGACAGCTTTGAAAAATCAGTCCACTGCAGACTGATCCTTTGCAGCATACACACCCATCCCAAAGACAGTGTGCGTCATATTTTTATAAGCTGGGAAATTAGGTTTATTGAACAGGAAGCAGCTCAGACGTTTGTGAGTTCAATAAATACACATGCACCAGATTGATTGCTAGACTAATTGGTCTTCATGAATGTTATATATAATTAGATTACAAATACGGCCTTAATGTGATTGTTGAAGACAACGCTTTGAGCATTTCCATTCAGAAACTAAGAAAAGAGACTGAAGGGGTTAAATAATCTAGTCTGGCTGACACAAGGACCAATGTTTCCATGGTAACTCTGAGCATGTAATTTGAAGGGGCTCTATTGTGGGGGTTGACGGTGGGGCTGGAGCTGCAGCTTTTCAGGTGGGCAGGCAGGGATTTTTTTCTTGTCATCATTTTCATGTGCAGCTCAGATCACAGAAGCTGAATTCAGATCGACGTGTGTACAGAATTTGAATGAACAACAACAGCTTTTACACAGATGTGAAGATAACGTTCGGTGGGAAAAGAACAATGTTTGCACTGTGACAAACGTCAGGACATTTCTATAATTATGCATGTGGTTTTTAAGTTTTCCATGAATTTGCATTTTTGTGATATATGTGGAATGGAACACGACCAACTCACAAGGTACACAGCCTAATATTAAAAAAAAAAAAGTAAAAACGGTAGGCTTCTATCCATGACTAACATTTCAAACAGTAGTAGTTACTTGACCTTATCTTACAAAATTTTACCTTGAAAAATGCGTATTTTGCATTTTGTTTTTATTTTCAATTTTTAACATTCAGTTTTGTGTAAAAATGTCGACATTTAGCATTCTTGTCGAATACAGAGTCAAGAAAGCAAGCAATTAAAATAGTTTCTGTAATTCTCACTCATTCATCACACCTGATATGGTGATAGCTCACCCAAAAATGACAATTCTGTCATCATTTACTCATTTGCTCCAAACCTGTATGAATTTCTTCCGTTGAACATAAAAGAAGATATTTTGAAGAATGTGGGAAATCAAACAGGTCCCCATGACTTCCATAGTATGGGGGTATTTTTTTTTTTTTTTTTTAACATAGTAACATAGTATAATATATATATATATATATATATATATATATATATATATATTTTTTTTTTTTTCATAAAAATTATTATGAAAATCATTAGTGACCAGAAACCTTATGTTCAACAGAGAAAAGCAAATCCATACAGGTTTTGAACAACTTGAGGATGAATGTAAAAAAGTGAAACTGTAAAATAATACCATTTTAAATAACTATTTTCTATTTTAACATGTAAAAATGTAATTTATTCAATATATGTCATTTATGCAAAGCTTTTTTCAGCATTAGGCCTACTCCAGTCTTCAATGTCACATGATCCTTCAGAAATTATTCTTATCTGCTGCTCAAGAAACTTTTTCTGGACAAAAGAAAAAACAAAAAATTCACGTACTTTTTAACCTCAAACGCTTGTCTTGTCTAGCTCTACCATGCGCATACGTCCTCTTTGTAATTCGTCCCTAACTGTAATTTGTAAACTCCCATCTCATTTTCTTCTCCAACTTTAAAATTGTCTTATATCGCTGCTGAAGTACCATCCCAGTGTTTACAAAGTGAACGTGCAAAGAAGGTCAAACGCCCTTTACAAAAAGGTAAAACAGCGCCATAGGACGATTTTGAAGTTGGAGGAGACAATGAGATGGGATTTTTCAACATACCCTAACTGTATTGACCCAGATTACACAGAGAACGCATGTGCATCGCAGAGCTAGACAAGATGAGAATTTGAGGTTAAAAAGTATAAAAGGTATATAAACACTGTCATTTTGTTTTTAGTAAGTAACTGATCGTTTCGCTAGATAAGACCCTTCTTCCTCGGCTGGGATCATTTAGAGTCCTGCAGAAAGAATAACATGAACATCTTGGATGACAACGGGGTGAGTACATACAGTAAATACTAATAGTATGTTTGTGTGCCAAAATTACATTTCCATTAAAGAAGCAAAAGACTGACATATGCAAATTATAGCCAAAATAAATTATACATGTACTATGTAAAAATAGGTTAAACTGATCAGTTAAATGCAAATGAAGCTCACACGCTCAGCAGATGAACAACGGGCACGGGCACGGGCACGGGCACGCTCCAGAACTGGTTTAACACTGAATTCCAAAGATGATTCAGTGGGAAGAACAGCTGAAAAAACACCAGAGACTGCTTCCCAAATGTCGTTCGTGTGTTATAGCTTAGTTATTTTATGTGAATATGAGAGCAACAAGGCCCATTCAAAAACGCCAGTTTTATTCAGAGCTGGTAATTTTGCTACAGTTTTTGCTTGGAAATATTACACTTATCTGATCAATTTTGATCATACATTTTCATGATAGTTTTGCAACTTATAAAGTTTACAAAAAATATAAAATATGATTTTAATTGACATTAAATGTAGTGTAGGAAATTCCAAGTGTAAATTATAATTGAATTTTCATTTTGCACTATAAAAAAAGTTTGGGATCAGTACAATTTTTAATGTTTTTTTATGCTTACATAGGCTGCATTTATTTGATCAAAATAGAGAAATAAACTGTAATATTGTGAAATATTATTACAAGTTAGAAAATAACGTTTTTCTATTTAAATGTACTGTAAAATATAATTTATGTGACGCAAAACTGAATTTTCAAGATCATTACTCTGGTCTTCAGTGTCACATGATCCTTCAGAAATCATTCTAATATGCTGATTTATTATCAATTTTGGAAACAGTTGTGCTGCTTAATATTTTATTTGGAACCTTTGATCAATTTTAAAGGATTTTTAATGAATAAAATGTTAAAAAGAACAGCATTTATTTAAAAGAGAAATCTTTTCTAACAATATCTAGTCTTTGCTATCATTTACCATCAACATTAACACGTCCTTGCTGAATAAAAGCATTAATTTCTTTCAGAAAAATAAAGAAATAAAAATTTACTGACCCCAAACTTTTGAACGCTAGTTGTTACAAAAGATTTATATTTCAAATGCTGCGCTTTTAAACTTTCTATTCACCAAAGAATACTGAAAAAAGTATCTCAGTTTCCAAATTAAAAATAAAAAATTAAAGCAGCACAACTGCTTCCAACATTAAAAATTAATTTAGCATATTAGAATGATTTCTGAAGGATCATGTGAGATTTTAGAGTATATAAAAAAAAAAAAATAGACGACTGTTATTTTAAATTGCAATAACATTTCAGACCATTACTGTATTGTACATTCATCATATTTTCCCCTGCATCTCCTTGTCTCTGTGAGTTTATGATATCATGGACAGCAGCTCCGGCAGTCACATGATCATCACTGACCCCAGGAAATCACTGCTATGTGTGACCACCGCCTAGGGCTTCACAACAGGGGATGATGACACTCTCATGACTGCAAGTCCAGCCCTTCACACCATTAACACCAGCAAACACAAAAGAAGGAAATCTTAATGACTTCCCTTCAAGCTGATTATTAGATACACTGACCATCCCTCTGGAAATCATCTGTACATTAACATTACAATGAGGTGTAATGTTAAAAAGGTGTAAAAATGGTTCTTCTATGGAATCACTGCAAAAACTCCCCTTTTGAAATCTTTATTTTAGTGTTCCAAAAGGGAAATTTTGCAGCAATGCCATAGAGAAACCATTTTTGGTTCGCCAAAAGAACCTTTGAGAAAACAGTTCTTAAAATAACCACTTTTTCTTAATGCAAAGAACATTTTTCACTATAAAGAACGTTTTGTTCAATGGAAAGGTTTCATGGATGTTAAAGGTTCTTCATGGAACCATCAATGCCTAAAAGAACTTTTATTTTTGACTTGAAACATGAGGCAGAAGATTTGAGGCATGGATCCAGTTTCAAGAAGCTCTTAAGCAGTGGGCGCATTGAGCGCAAGCTGCCAGGGTCAACCCTTCACACCTGTAGGCCTACAGGCCCAAAGACTGTCCATCTGCTGACCCATTAGAAGGTTACAATGTCAAACCGAGACACTTTATTTGCCTGCACCGCGTCAGGTGTGGTGCACCAGTGCTCAGATACTCCACCAACAACAGATGGGAGAAGATGAGCAGATTATCCTGATTGTGTTACACCTCAGCACTGATTTAAGGAGCTACTGGTCATGATTGACACGCAATAGCACCGATTTCACCAAAGAAAGGGCTTCTGTAAGAGCCTCGTGCTCTCTGTGAGAATGAGTAATGTGCTTTAAGAGGCACGAGGGCTCTGAATGAAGCCCGGGGCAGAGGGGCTGCTGCCAGCGGGGAGGAGAACTGGAGGTGAGGATCCTGTGGGCTCCATTAGTGAGCAAGAGCTGTGGCTCTTTGTTGGAGCTCTGGGCAAGAGGACGCGACTCTCTGCAGGAGACTCACTGCTCTGCAGTCACGCCAATGGACGAGTCACGCAATACAACACAATAAACAAACCATTTCAACAGGCATCATGGGCCTACGTGCTGAATGACAACAGATTAATATTTGAGAATGCATTGATCTTTGGCACTAACATCTTACATTTTTGAGCAGCTCCATTATGTAAATCAAAAGTAACAGTTCCTGAATGATTCTGTTAGATGTTCTGTGACAGATTAGCAGGTCCACATGGATTACGTGCCTGAGAGAAAACTCTGCAAAAGTGGAACATGCATCATTCGCAAGTTTTGCAGTCATCTTTGCATGTTAATCTATTAAAAAAATCAATTTGATAATGCTTTTACTTTCCAGTAAGACTGTAACACTTCCTGTGTAAAGGTGTGATCACATTTACCTTGCATTCACCTCATTAGGAATCTGCATAATTGGGGATGTTTAGTGAGGTCTGTGTAAAGGCAATTCAGAGAATTGTTCTAAACACATTATAAATGTTAGAAATGTATTGTTGAAAATATGTTACAAAGCATGTGAACTATGTAGTAGTGTAGTACTGTAGTAAACAGTTTTTACCATTTTTGTGATTTTTTTTTGGGCTGAAATCATGTCTCGATGACACACTGGAGCAGCTGAGCTTGGGCACTAACACTATAATAAATAGCACGCATTCCCAAAAAAACAGCTCGCATTAGCATCAGTGGTTCGTCCACTCAGTTACTGTCATTACAGTTAGTTACTAAACAGTAAAAAGAAATAAAATTGGTTCAACTTAAAATAATTTGTTACCCCGCTGCCTTAAATTTTTTAGTTTAGTCAACTAAAATATTCCAGTTGACACTTAAATTATCATCAAGTAACTTAAAATTTCAAGTTGACTAAACAAAAATTTTTAAGTCAGCGGGGTAACAAATTATTTTAAGCTGAAACAACTCTTTGGAATATTTTTTTTTTTTACAGCATACAGCTTACAAGCTAGCTATGGCTTCGTTATATAAATGCATATTACCTGGTTGCGATAATTTACAAAACAGCTCGGTCTCATTATTTGTATTTGACAGTTGAGAGAGGCGGCAGCTTTCCCGTAAGTGGGCGTGGTTTCAGCGCTTATAGTGGACACACCCCCACAGTTTGAGAGCAGAGAATACTGCGTATTTTTTTTACGTTTTTAATACCTTATTTTATTTACTTGGCTTTATTATTATTCAAATTTGGCTGGGTGGTTAATAACACCTTTTTCTGTGGTGCGGCAAACTTAGAACACCTATTAATATTGCTTTATGAAACAGACATATCCGGTCCTTTGGTTGAGCTGTGTTTGAAGCTGTTGCAAAGTACACTACAAACATACATCTTTGTTTACATCTGTGTGTTGCTCAGCAACCATGTTGTTGCAACCACAACTGTTTCTAAGGAACTACATTTTATGGCAGAATAACGTTTTTATTAATGTCATTACATTTTATTTGCTCTGTTTTATTTTGTGAAACCTTACTTACTATGTATATGGAATAACTGTTTTATGAAAGCAACCAGCCCCAAGCAGCTGTGGTTTATAGTGAATTTATAACAGTTAAGAGACGCTTCATGTTGTGCCTAAAAATGTCCCTTAGTTGTTATAAATTCACTGTAAACCACGGCTGCTTGGGGCTTATTGATTCATTATAAAGCAAATGGTTCTGTTCTTTGATTCTGATTGGTTGAGTCGCGTTCTATGCTGTTGTAAATTACACTACAAACACACACCTTTGTTTACGCTTCTGTGTGTTGCTCAGCAACCACTCTGTAGCGACCACAACTGTTTTTAAGGAACTACATTGTTTGGTGGAAGAATAATGTTTTTATTAATATCATTACACTTTATTTGCGCTGCTTTATTTTGTGAAACCTTACTACAAATATGGAATAACCGTTTTATAAAAGCAATAAGCCCCATGAAGCAGTGGTTTACAGTGAATTTATAACAGCTAAGGTACGCTTTGCGTCGTGCCTAACAACACCCCTTAGCGGTTTTAAGTTCACTGTAAACCACGGCTTCTTGGGGCTTATTGTTTTATGACACAACTTCAAACACACAAAATGACCAACATAAAACTGCTTACTTTGAAAATGACCTCTTGAGTAAGTGGTGCTTCATGTATCTTTGCCCATGATATTTTGATAAAGTTTTGCTAATGTGACCACACCATAACCCACTGGATAATGTTTAAATCAATTCAGAATATTAAGATTTCCCCCCATACACTGTAAAAAAAAAAAATAATAATAATAATTTGTTGAGTCAACTTAAAATAATTTGTTACCCTGCAGACTTAAAATTTTAAGTTCAGTCAACTCAAATAAATTAAGTCAACTTGAAATGTTAAGTTTTACTAAGTGAAAAAACTTAGATATTTGAATTGACTAAACAAACAATTTAGTTTGTTAAACTTAAAGGCTGGGCTTGTTACCATCTGCCTTAAAAATTAAGATGAATGAACTCAAATATCTAAGTTGTCACTTAGTACAACTTAGCATTTCAAGCTGACTAAACTATTTTTGAGTTGACTGAAATCAACAAATTGTTTTTGTTACAGTGCAGAAAATGCATTTGGAATATTTCATGTGGTCTTGCTGATGTTTGGTACAAGAATGTGTCTTTTTTTTTGATGTATGAACATGGAAAGCAAAGGACTGTAATTATAAGTTTATAAAAATAACTCAACAGATCTAAATTTAAAAACATCCATCAGAGAGACTGTTAAGCTCACAGTGAGGATGCACCAGAGCAAAGAAATGTCTATAATCTAATTAAATTTGAATATTTTCCACCATCACATTAACATCTGTTTACAGTTCCTCCTTCATTTCCTTTTGTGACGCAAACCAGATAAGATCTTACATGTTACAGCCCAGCTAGGATTGGGCAACAGAGTCAATATTCACAAATTGCGCCAATATAAATTTGTGAATATTGCAGTGATTTTAAGGACTATGACTCACAAACTAATAATGCCTGATCTACACTACCAGTCAAAAGTTTTGGGTCAGTAAAAACAGAAATATTTAGATTTTTTTTTACAATTCATAACTGTTTTCATATTGTAATGAAAATGTTAGCGATTACAAAGGGGGTTACATACGAATATTTTCACACACATACAGATTTGATTGATTTCTTTCCCAAATTGTATTGACTGCTTTAAAATTTGGGAAAATCAATGTTTCAGGAGTTTAAGACACAGAACAGGACACGTTTATTTGGCAACGGTTTTATTTCCTATTTGGGTTTATGTATATGCTTTATTTTATATTTAAAAAAAGCTATGCAAAGATTTGATTTCAAAACAGTATTATAGCTAACAAACTAAATTTTATTCATTTAAATCTGCATTTAACCTCAAAACGATCTCAAAGTAAAAAGAGGTGCTAAAGTCTGATTTTGTGGTGGCTGTGCTTTAAAATTAAATGAAAATAATCTTAATTTAAGTATTTTGAAGGTCCGACAGTGTTGTTGTTGAGTAAGTGTTGTTGAGTAAGACTGTAAGGTTAACCCTGCCTGTTTAAAATGTTTGAAAATGATTAACAGTGGAAATTTTGAAAAGTAATCAAACGTAATCGTTTACATTAATAAAGTAATTGAAACAGTTACACTACTGTAATCTGTAACCTATTACATTTCCAAAGTAACCTTCCCAACCCTGATTATTATCAATATAACAATACAACAATAGTGCTGCCTAATACTTTTGTGAGAACTCATACATTTTTTTAGGATTCTTTGACGAATAGAAAGTTCAAAAGACCAGCATTTATTTGAAATAAAAATCCTTTATAACATCATAAAAGTCTTTACTGTGACTTTCAATCAGTTTAATGCATTCCTGAATAAAAGCATTATTTTCTTAATACTCTTTATGTCTTTCTGATTCCAAACTTTTGAACAGTAGTGTAAACATCAGTAGCAAAACTAGTCCTACAGTTTGATTTACAGATCTGAAATGGCATCAATACCCATCTAAACTAATCTAGGCATTTCCATGAGGAAAGATGTTGAATAAAAAAAACCCTGGATAGAAAAAAAAAAACATTAAAGCAGTTTGCTGACTGCAGTGGATTCTTTTGATGACTTCATGAGGAACATCAGTGGAAATCCCAGCCAAACCAACGTAAATGTTGAATTTTAGAAAGCGGCCCACACTGACTGATTTCACAAACAGTCTGTACATTTCCATCAAGTTCTGGTTTATTGAACTGAAAACTAACAGGCGTTCATATATAATTCACTCTGTATGCTGTTCAAAAAACGCCTTTCAACAAAGAAGCAAATCCAACAGGATCTTAAAACTCTCCAGAAATTCAGTTTGGGTCCCCTTACAAAATACGTAGAAAAAAAAACAGCGAGGGCTAACAGTTAAGACACAGAAGCCTGGATTTTTTTTTTTTTTAGTAGTTCGAATGTGGCGCTTTGTACCATGGAGTCCTCAAAGAGGTCTGAAGAAGCGATGCGGTGGTCCGTAGTGCATAGGCATATTGAAGTCAAAGTTCAGGTTACGTGGGTTGTAATTTACTGGGGGCAAGTTGGGCAATGGGGGAACGTAGGGGGCTGGAATGGGCTGAAGGAAAACACGCTGCGCTGGCCCGGGCAGCATGACCTGGGGGATGAGCAGTGGGGCGCGTACGGCCTGAGGAGCTGCATTAGGGGCCTGCGGTGTAACCCGAGGGCGCTTCGCTGGGATGGGCTCGGGGGGGAGGTCCCACTCTCTTCCCTGTGGTTTCTGAGGAGGAAACATTGCAAAATATCATTAGAAACCACTCGGCTTTAGGCGGCCGACTAAAGTCATCAACTAAGAAATACTGACCTGACTGATTGATCTTCTTATTTAACTCCGCTTCACCTTCTTTCTGAATCTCCTGAATGATTCGCTCATCGTCTTGCTGTGGATTAAAAAAAAAGACAGAAAGTGAAAGGGGGAGAAGAAATGCAAAAGTAGAGGGAACAAAAAAGCCTTTCAAAAAGGCACGCAATTAGGCTCTCCAGTTACTGTTCAATCATGTGAAAAGGCCGACGAAGCCCGCCAGAAACGATCCGATGCCAATGTCCGCGTCAGACCACAGCCTGGATGAAAATGGGACATCAGATGAACTTGGGAGGAGTCCACTTCATCGGTCAAACACAAAACGGCTCAAGTTTACCAGTCAGCCTGGTGCACGGTGCCAGGTGATTAGGCACGGCTCTGAATGGAGGGGTAATTGCAGCCCCCCGGGCAGCCAGCGGGACGGCACCCTGACTGCGCTCTTCACACAGAAACACGATTCAAACGCCTTAATCGGATAATTAGTGGAACTCCTGAATCAACCGGAAAAGGATTTCTCAATCACGCTCACTGCTTAAGGATAGTTTCCCCAAAAAAATGATTTACTCATCCTCAAGTTGTGCCAAACCCAAAATGTATTGTTCCCACAAAACAACAAAGGAAGAGAGTGAGAATAATGTCTGTTCTTTTTGATGGTGACCACACATTCAGGACAAACACTAGCTCCTCATCCTCATTAACGCTGCAATCAAACTTTGCACGTTTCATATATGAAATTTGAACCAATTAAGTTTTTCTTCTCACCCTTTTTTTATGGTGTGGAGAAGGGCTGGGAAAAATGTTATTTTCAATTATGACTTTGGCTTCCAACAAGTATGAAAGCAAGGTAATTGAGCTAAAATTTGGCCGCATTCCATTTCACAAAGATGCTTTTGTTTTGTCTTGTGTTATAAGTCTAGTGTAGCACTTTCCTTTACAGTGGTCTGCTTTTACTCCTCCCTAAAAGCCCAAATATATTATGCACTACCAGTCAACAGTTTTTTTTACTATCATTTTTCATGTTTTTAAAGAAGTCTCTTCTGCTCACCAAGCCTGCTTTTATTTAATCCAAAGTACAGCAAAAACAGTAATATTGTGAAATATTTTTACTATTTAAAATAACTGCTTTCTATTTGAATATATTTAAAATGTAATTTATTCCTGTGAAATATATTTAAATAGAAAGCAGTTATATTAAATAGTAAAAATATTTTAAAAATGTACTGTTTTGGCTGTACTTTTGATCAAATAAATGCAGGCTCGGCGAGCAGAAGAGACTTCTTTTAAATGTGGAGTACTTATGTATACGTTAATTTATAATGCATAAATTAGAAACGTGAATTAGAGTTTAAATCTAGGGTGTAAAAATGGCAACATTCTGCTAGATAACTTCTAAAAATTCATAAAAATAAATCATTAAATTAGTTAAATGAGGATAAGCAGAGGATTCATTCCTCTTAAAGGGATAGTTAATTAGTCGTTCCAAATACGTAAGACCTTCATTCATCTTCAGAACACACGTTAAGATATTTTTGATGAAATCTGAGAGCTTTCTGACCCTGCATAGACAGCAACACAACCGACACATTCAAGTAGCAAAAAAAGTAGCAATGACATTGATAAAATAGTCCATGTGACATCAGTGGTTCAACTGTGATGTTATGAAGCTACAAGAATATTTTTTGTGTGCAAAGAAAACAAAAATAACTTTTTTCAACAATTTATCCTCTTCTCATGTCAGTCTTTGACATGCATTTACGACTGTACCATAACACACAAAGTATTCTCGTAGCTTGTTTCATGCTGTCTATGCAGGGTCAGAAAGCTGTCGGATTTCATCAAAAATATCTTAATTTGTGTTCTGAAGATGAACAAAGGTCTTACAGGTTTGGAACGACATGAGGGTGAGTAATTAATGACAGAATGTTCATTTTTGGGTGAACTATCCCTTTAAAAACAGAATATTTGCGTTATTCGTCCATTTACCAAGAAGCTATCTATAACAACCTTTTATGATTAATAAATGAAAAAATTAACAGCATGCTGTCAATAATGAATGAGCACTTTGCGCTTTAGTCATAGCAAACTGGTGCTAAAGATGTAGACCTCAGCAGTCTATTATATAATATGAGGCTAATGCATGACAGTTGGCTGTGGTAGCTGCTGTGGTAGAGACCTCTCAGCACTACTAATCCATCAACACGCATGAGAAAAAGCATGCTCCACTCAAGTACCTCTCATATGTTAGACTCTCAAATAGTCATGTATACAAAACAAGCACAAAGCCATTACACTATATATCATCTGGTGTTTATCCTAAGACTGACTGATTCTTATAACAAATAATCTATCAATGCATCATATTTAGGGCTGGCCACTTAATGTATTGCATGTTAAAATAATGCAATTAAAATATAAATGTTTTTAATGCATCTGCCTGTTAATTATAAAAAAATCAAAGTAAAAACAAACAGAAATTAATATCAAATAATAAAAATAATTTCAAATCAAAACAGCTCCAAACACACTACAAAAAGAGGGTCAAAAAAGAGCAGAAGCAAGTACCTCATGTAACAGGAGTGTTTAAATGAGCACAAACACCCTTTGGGTAGTGAACAAAAGGCTTACATGTCTTAACGCTAAAGCTGGAGCACTAAACCTGTTGTAATCTGAGTAGATGTATAGAAAGTAAAAGTTGATCACAAGCTAATGTTGAGCATGAAAGGCTGACGCTGAGCCTCTCTCAAAACAAAAGATGGGAAATGTGAAGCGTAGTGTGTCATCCTTTACCGTGGGGTCCGTCCACAGCGAGCACTTCTTGCAGTGTCGGCAGGGGGCACCAGGCGAGCGAGCGTGCTGGCAGAAGTGGTTGTAGCCGTTAATAGGCTCCCGGCAGAGGTAGCACATAAAGGCGCCGCAGCGACACGACATCCGGTTGCAGCCTTCCGACTTCACCAGGCCTGTGGCACACTTGTGGCACTTCCTGACCCGGGCAGCGGTCATCTTCTCCTCACTGGCAATGAAACAAATGACATCTGGGCTCAGTTTACATGTAAGCACTGCTCCAAAACCTACCTAGCCTGCCCACCTAGAGAGTATTTTAAATAGTGGTTAACAGATATAGGTTGTTTGATGGCTAACGCTGATGTCTTGGATAGTCAGGTGGACGATCGCTGGTATAATGTTAATATACACTACTGTTCAAAGGTTTGGGACCTGTAAGATTTTTAATGTTTTTAATGGAGTCTCTTATGCTTATCAAGGCTGCATTTATGATTAAAAATACAGAAAAAAGCTGTAATTTTGTGAAATATTATTGTAATTACATTTTTTTTTTTTAAGTTTTCTATTTGAATACTCTTAAAATATAATTTATTCCTGTGACGCAAAGCTGAATTTTCAGCATCATTACTCAAGTCTTCAGTGTCACACGACCCTTCAGAAAATATTCCAATATGCCAATTTATTATTATCATCAATGTTGGAAATGTTTTTTGGAACCTGTGGTTCTTTTTGCAGGATTCTTGATGAAGAAGTTAAAAAAAACAAAAAAAACAGCATTTATTCAAAATAGAAATTTTTACTATCACTTTTTATCAATTAAACACATCCATGCTGAATTAAAGTATCAATTTCTTAAAAATAAATGAATAAAATAAGGAAGAATAAAAATGTACTGACTCCAAACTTTTACACAGTAGTTTATATTGTTATAAAAGATTTCTATTTTAAATACTTGCTCTTCTTCTGAACTTTTTATTCAAAGAATCCTGAAAGAAGTATCACAGTTTCCAAAAAAGTTTAAGCACCACAACCGTTTCCAACACTGATAATAAATCAGCATATCAGAATGATTTCTGAAGGATCATGTGACACTAACTTCAGTAATGATGCTGAAATTTCATCTTTGAACACAAGGATAAATTCTATTTTAATGTATATTAAAAAATAGAAAACAATTATTTTACATTGCAATAATATTTTAAAATATTACTGCTTTTTCTGTATTTTTGATCAAATAAATACAGCCATGATGAGCATAAAAAACTTCTTTAAAGACTGTTATAAATCTTACTGATCCCAAACGTTTGAATGGCATTGTATATGATTTCACACTATTTAAATATAAATTTGATTTAAAATTGCTGCAATTAAATATTTCTTTGACATAATGTTTACTAAAATAATTTGAATTAAATAATTTTAGTAAGAATCATGTAGACAAAAAAATGTAACTTGATAAAAAAAAATCTGTAAAATAAACAGATTCATACAGATATCAATTTCTTGTTTATTAAAACCATAAATATAGACCACCATGCAGAAGATGTGCATTTTTATAATGCATACAGTACAAACTTCAGAAGATTAATAGCCCTATTAGCAGAAGTTTGTACTGTTTGTGGAATTAAGTGTTTAATGACAAATCACATAAGCCTAAATATTTTCTGAATGTTGACAGTACATTAAAAACAGCATTACAGCCCTTCTATTAATGCACATTTGCCTTAATAGAAAAAAACTGTTAAACAAAGACAGGAAACTAATGAAGACAGAGAATGCTGTCAAAAAAAAAGGCTTCCTTATGATTTTAAAGGGATTCATTTCAGTTTGGATGCTGCCTTGCAGTTCACTAGCTACTGGAACAAAGCCACTATGCTAATTTTAGCATCAGTTATTTAACATATAAAAAGCATACTGGTATTGAGACTGTAGCATATTATCTTGATGTATCATATCAATGTGAAAACACAACCTGCCTTTGTGACACCATTTTTAATTTAATCTCTCAGCCAGGGTCACTTTCCTGTCTCTATAAATGTAGGCAACAAAAAAAGGTTTGGGGTAAACAGGATACACAGTCTTTTGATTCGTGTGTGTATGACAGGAAGGAAGCCAGGCGATCACATCCTGTCCAGTCCAGAGACTGAGCAGCAATGATAGGCTGCTTGCACACTGCATCAGTTTACACAGACACGCACGCTCCAGTGCACTTCCTCATGAACGCCTGCTGCGCACTGCAGGGGCAGCTCTGGATGATGTGTATTTGCAAACATAACACTCAAGGGAATCCATCAAATTCAGCGAGTGTTTTAGCATGCCCTGAGAAAGGCCTGGGGAAACAGCTGACTCAGCATCAGGGATGCTAATGACCTCCCAGGTGGTTCGCTACACTATCGAGTACCCTCAAAAGTGCACGGATGAATTATTAACAAGCTAAGAGTTTAAAAAGTCGGGCACTTACAAGGCCACGCGCAGCCGGATCTCGTCTCTCTCCAGCACCTGCTCGCAGGTCTTTCCCGCGTGCTCCTTCCACACCACATGGCACTTCCTGCAGCTCTCCTAAGGAAGGGGACACAAATAAACAATGTGTTATTGATTACAACTGAAATGCACAGTGGAAAGAGAAACACCTGGACTGTATTTCATTCATCCAGTGGGAGAAAAGGTCAAGTCTCTGTTGCTCAGTCACCTCTGTTTGTGCAATCGGAAGGAGCCGGTGTTCCCGGCATTGTATCAGAGGTGCATATTGCTTCCTAAACCACATAACGCACTAGTATTGTTAGTATGACCCCTATGGAATTAATCACAATGTCAATACACCATATTGGTTACCAGTACTATTGTAAACAATATAACATGCAAATGCAGCATTGCTAGCATGTCAGCTGGTAGAATGTACACATGGCCAAATTTGGACAACTAAAGTATGATTCTCTCTTTATGATGCGATATTGCATGTGGTAGAGTGTTCTAGGTGGTTTTGCTAGGTTTTTGGCAAGGCCTCCGATACGGATACACACCACAAATGTTGCCATGATTTAAACTAGTTTAAAGCCAGATGAAACTGCAGTGGTGTTGCTATGTGTGGTTTTACCTGTGGTTTTTATGATCTAAATGTGTGATACCATGGAAGACCAAATGTGAATTTGGTAACACTTTCTATGAAACCCATATTTATAATACATAAGGGTATTCTTAAGGCATTATAATGAATGCATAACGCATTATAAAAAACCTTATATGTTGCATCATCTTATAAATAATCATAATTATGATTGTACAATTATAATGCTTAAGCATTTGTAGTTATAACTTTTAAGATTAGGATTATTTATAAAATCTGTTAAGTGGTTAAGTGTGGAGTGTTATTTGAGTGTTCCCTGTGATTAATTTTGATGTGAGCTAGACAATTTCAACTGAAAAAATGTTTATATGTTAGGTTACATTTTATTTTGACTGACTATAGTCGACGAAAAGCAACTCTGCAACTACATGTCAGCTAACTCTCAGAGTATTAGTAGGCTTATGTTAAAGGGGTCATCGGATGTTCATTTTCAAGTTGACATGATTCTTTAGGGTCTTAATGAAAAGTCTATAGTATACCTCGGTTAAAAATTCTCAGTGGTAGTGTAACACAACACCCTTTTTACCTTGCCAAAATCAGCTCTGCAAAAATAACCCTGTTCTGGTCGAGGTTGCTTTAAATGTTAATGAGCTCTGCTCGCCCCGCCCCTCTCTTCTCTCTGTGGAGTGACGAGCCTGTTTACTTTAGCCGCACTTAGCTGTGTTTAGCTGCTAAATTTGCTAACTAGCACGTTATTAGGAAAGGTGATCACAAATATTCATAAAAAAACCCCTTATACTCGCTTCTGCTGTAAATGAAGCTGGATCACGAATGATTTGCGCGAACACAGACGGATATATGTAGATCGGGAGGCGCATTCCCTTCACAAACAAACGTAATCTACTGCATCTTCAGCAGCTCAGATTTCAGGAGTAAATGACGACCACCATGTTCATTATTACATCCAGCAACACAACACCTCAATCGCTCAATTCGTGTCTGACTTGCATCCCTGCTCCGGCATCAAAACATGGAGGTTGGAGTGTTACAACTGATCTGAGGTAAGAGCTCATGTCAATCAACTATTGTGGGAGCGGCCTCTGTCAGTGATATTATTTTTACAGATGAATTAAAAACCACTGCATGGATTTTTATCATTATAGGGTAGATTTGTACATACACTGCCAACACACATTAATGTTCAAACAACATGTAAAAGTAAACTTTAAGGTTAGGGTAGGTAGAATGTTGACGTACTTACTGACGTACCATCAACATAAAGTGTTAGCATACATACTACTAATACTCCAATGACTGCTAGTTGGCATGTAGCTGCAGAGTTGGCTACAGGTGACTAAAGGGTACCATCAAAATCAAACTGATATTACAGTAAAAACAGTTAAAAGCAAATGTGTCATATTACACATTCATCTGATCTGATATCTGATCTTATGGCTGTTTGAGAAAAAATATTATTATTATTATTATTATTATTATTATTATATAACTATACTTATAAGTGGTCATTGATTGCTTTAAGTAAAGTAGCATATGAAAGATGGCAAGATATGAGACTTATAATACATTATAACTATGAGAAATATAATCCATTGTAATTTAAGTGGATGCAACATGTTCATTGTGTTATAAATCATCTAATTCTTAAACCATAACCACAAAAAAGTAAAATTATAATACATTGAAACTTTCCTTATGAATATTCATAAGATGATATAACATAAGGTTTTTTATAATGCATTATGCATTCATTATAATGCATTAAGAACACCCTTATAATGTATTACAAATATGGGCTTCATATAAAGTGTTACTGTGAATATGAACAAGATTAGAGATCTACCTCAGTAAGAACATTCAAAATTTTCCCTTTAAAAATGAGGTTATTAAAATTTTTTTACAGATGTTACTGCTCTTAAAAATTTACATATTCATCCCAACACATTACTGCTGGTACCATTGGTCTCATATGTTAGTCAAATGTTATATATATGGATGGATAGATAGGCAGAGAGATAGATACAGATATAGATATATCTGCCATTCAAAAGTTTGGGATCAGTGAGATTTTTAATGTTTTTTTTAAAGAAGTTTCTTATGCTCATCAAGGCTGAAAAAAACAGTAATATTGTGAAATATTATTTCAGTGTAAAATAACTGTTTTCTATGTAAATGTATTTTAAATGTAATTTATTCCTGTGATGCAAAGCTGAATTTTCAGCATCATTATTCCAGTCTTCAGTATCACATGATCCTTCAGAAATCAGTCTAATATACTGATTTACTATCAATGCTGAAAACAGTTATGTTGCTTAATATTTTGTTGGAACATGTGATACTTAGAATATTAGACATTTATTAGTACTAATTAGGCACATATTAATACCTTATTCTACATCCCTAAGCCTACCCAATACCTAAACTTGACAACTACCTTATTAACTATTAATAAGCAGCAAATGAGGAATTTATTGAGGAAAAAGTCATAGTCAATAGTGAATAAGTCTTCCCTATTCTAAAGTGTTACCATACTTTTATTCAGCAAGGATGTTAAACTGATAAAAAGTGATAGCAAAGACTTATATTGTTAGAAAAGATTTCTATTTGGAATAAATGCTGTTCTTTTTAACTTTTTATTTATCGAAGATTCCTGAAAAAAACATCACCGGTTCAAAAAATAAAATATAATAAAATAAATATAATAATAAAAAATAATAATAAATAAAAATAATAAAAGTAATAAATCAGCATATTAAAATTATTTCTGAAGGATCATGTGACACTAAATACTGGAGTAATGAATGATGAACAATTCAGCTTTGCATCACAGGAGTAAAATATTTTTTTAAAATATATTGAAATAGAAAACCATTATTTTAAACTGTAATAATATTTCACAATATTTTTGATCAAGTAAATGCAGCCTTAATGAGAATAAGAGAATTATTTGAAAAAAAAACAAACAAAAAAAAAACACCTTACTGATCTCAAACTTTAAACAGTAGTGTGTGTGTAGTACCCACAACAAAAAGTAAAAAAAAAAAAAAAAAAAAAAAAAAAAAAAAAAAAAAAAATAAATGAATGAACATTTAAATACTACAATACAGTACTATATTGATCAGGAAAAAAATGTAATAGAATAGTTGCTAGAAACTATTTTCCAAATAATATTTACACATTTACAATACTATTTTTTCACTGTATTAATGCTGCTGTTTATGCATGAAAATATATAGTTGCTTTTAAACTTTTTAATAGGAGATCCTCGCAATAGGATGATCATATTTTTGGGTCTGTGGCATCTAAAATATTTATTTTTGGCGTTTTTTTATGCCTTTATTTGGATAGGACAGTGTAAATGAACAAGAAGCAAAGTGAGAAAGAGATAAGGGGAAGGTCCACACAATGGCACTATATGTCGACGCGCTATCAGACGCACTTTCCTCTTTTAATGCTATGTGTTTTTATTTTTTATTTTTGGCCATTTAACTGTCCAAGAGGAGAAACAGTAAGTCTAAATAGTAATTCTGCTTCCTTATCAAACAACATGATTTGAGCAATTAATCACGAGCCTAGAATAAACAGTGCTACACACCTGCAAGTCTAATACTTAAGATTAAACGTTCATTCACATCCCTAAACACAAATATGAGACATAGCTTGCCTCTGCAAACTATACTAATAAAGGAATGACCACCAGGGCCAAAAATATGACCGTCTAGCAAAAGGCTATAGAATAGCTCTAAAAATGATAATAATAAAGTAATTTAAACTGTCAGTCAGAGCTGTTTTCTTTTATAAAACAGCAGAAAGCAGCTAGCGCAGACTGAGGGTGCACAGCTCCCTGCCCTCCACTCTGGATGTGATTCGTCGTCTGTCTGGTTGCCTAGGAACAACATTTTCATCTGTTCCATTTTAGCCATGCCTGCCCACAATGCTTTGCCTTTCAGTTGACTGGAAAGGACATCTGAGTGCAACATGCAGCGAAACCATGTAAACGCCTACGCTTTTCACAGCCAAAGTCCTGGCTATTAAATTAGCATGTGCTGGACACTTCTACATTTGCTGTGGTGCTTCATCACATTTGACAGTCTGTTGAAGACTGCAGCCAAGAAAAACATTTCCATATAGCAGAGTTGCATTTTTTTTTTTAAAGATAAATATTAGCCGTTTTAGAAGATTCAGCAATCTGCAAACCGGAGAAAGAGAGATCCAGTGATGGAGAGGCAGCACATGTGGCCACTATCCACTCTCTAATCCCATAACCCACTGTTGCCTGGTAACAATCCCCATGGTAAACACCATTAGCATAAATAATTAAAGATAAAGCTGAATATTAATGACAGTGACAGATGATAAATGACAACTTAGTGTGATGCAGATGCCCTCAGAACAATTGCTCCTGGCCCCGGGGTGTCATATTAAGTGGGAAACGTACCTACGTGATGAACTACACTAGCAAAGTGGCTTACTCAGAAATATATTTATGAAATCCAGCCTCAGGCTGCATGCTGTAACAACATAAATCATCATTCATCAGTATGCTTGCAAAAGCTGTACCAGAAACTATAGTGGAAATGGTGAATGATGCAAAGATCAGGCCAGACAATAGCCATGAGGCGTGAAGCATGGAGACATGAGGAGGTGTGACTGGCAGTACTACAGTAACGTACTGCCACCTAGTGGAGCACAGCAGCATAGCATGGGAGGGCCCACACCATTAACTGACAAGAGACTTCAAAAAATAATCTTACAGATATCATTCTCAGATTTAAAATAATACATGGTCAGACTTGAGCGATTTTGGGTTGAATACAACTTCGCACTGGGTGAAATAAGGACAAACTTAGCGGTTAAATGTTTAATCCAACCTTCTGGGTTGTTTTATTTTTAACGCAACTATTGTTTAAAAATTACTACATGACTCGGTTAAAATGAACCTGAAATAGGTTGTAAATTAAAAACCAGACACATAATTACTACAGCCGTCAGCAATAATCAAAAGCTAATTTTTTAAGCATTAGCTGTGTTAAATAAAACTACCCAGAAGGCTGGGTAAAATATTTACAAATTGCTTTTAACCCAGCAATTTTTAGAGTGAGACTGCAAAAATACCAATTTGTTATGATTGGCCATAAAATATTTCATTAAATTATTTTCTGAAAACTAGAACAAAAAATGAAGTATATTTAATAATCAATTATTTAAATTAATTATTTAAGCCATGTACCAAAAAACTAAAGTTTTCATTTACTGAAAACTAAAACTAAAAATAAAGTTTAATCAATTAGTTCATTCACTCCTATTTAATAATTAACACTCAAATAAAAACAAGTTGCATATAAATATTTAATTTAAACATGGTAGGTTATATCAACATTTTGATGATATAATTGTTTCTACTTAAAACATAAACATTTAAATGGCGGCTGTATTAAAAATTCTATTCAAATTCAATTCAAATTTATTTGTATAGCGCTTTTCACAATACATATCGTCGCAAAGCAACTTTAAGCAAATTAAAGAAAAAAACTTTAATGATTTATTCAATCATACATAAAAGAAATATATATATACACACAAGTAAATTTTTATTACTGTAGGGTATGAACATAAGAATATATATATATATATATTTATATTTCCCACACATCATTTTGCAGATTATGAATTACTTATGTCACTATTTCAGCTATTTTTAAATGTTAAAAATGGTAACACTTTACAATAAGGTTCATTAGTTAACTACATTAGTTACTGAACTAAGAATGAACAATACTTCTACAGCATTTATTCATCTTAATGTTAATTTCAACATTTACTAATGCATTATTAAAATCTCAAGTTGTCATTTAACATTAACATTAGGTAATGCACTGTGAACTGTGAACTAACATGAACTAACAATGAACGACTATTTTTATTACCTGATATACAAAGAACCAGTGTAATAAATTTGTTGCTCATTGTTCGTTCATATTAGTCAATGCATTAACTAATGTTAACAAATGACACCTTATTGTAGAGTATTACCAAAAAAATTAGAAAGTTTAAAACAAAAATGGCTAAATTCATCTCCTGAATGATCTTTTCTTGATCATTTACAACAGTTTGTGTCACTAAATGGTGTGTTTGCATGTACACATGCAAAAAAGTTAACAGGATTAACAGGAAGTGACTTTGGCTCTGTTTAAGGTGACTCTCACAGTCAGGAGTGTGAACACACACACTGGTACCTGTTTATATACACGACTAAAAATACAGCGGTGACATCACACTGACATCATCACCTTAACAGCGCTTCCTGGTACAAAGTATACCTTGCAAGGCCAGGCTGACACCTCCTGATCAGCAAAGTCTCAAAACGGGGCGGAGTCAGTCTCCGATTCACACAGGTCGTCCCTGTTATGTAACAGTTCTTATCTGTGTTTGCAAACACTGCAGATTCCTTCAAAGCAAGTGTATGATTTATGGAGCTTATGAGCAACCAAAAAATATTTATAGCCCCGTTATCATTACTCTTTCACGATTTCGAAGCTGTCATCTGAACCTTTTAGTAAAGTACTACGGAAATGAACACAAAAAAAGTTTTTTTTGTAGAGAAAGACATTAGACAGGCTGGAGTGCCATGAATCACAGTACTAAGCGTACAGTACGGGTAATCGCGTTTGTAGAAGAAATGTGACTTTTGCAGATGTCATTTATCACTAAAATACTGTTTTACAGGTTCCACAGAAACCTTCTAACCACACAGGATGTATGTAGCGCTAGTCTGCACCCGCGTAAGGGTCTATTTTGTGTAATAAAGACAGAAAATGGTTGACATCTAGCATAGAATCAAAGTACCACAACAAACTGGAAAAACAGCTTGTGTGACAAGAGGAAAACGGCTTTAACGGCAAGTCTTTATCTCGACAAAACAAGCCCAAGTTGATAAACGTGGTCATGCCACATATTCTTGTAACATAAATCTGATTCACCAAAACTAACAACCCCTGTTTCCTTTTAAACGCTGTGTAAATAACTTTCATTTAAGCAGAAACCTTATAACCCGAAACCACAGCTCTAGCTAGTCACGCTAGTTTTATCTTGACTGAACATATTTTTGTGTAAATTCAGTCTATTCATCTGTTGGACTCAGCTTTCACAACCACATCCCATCAGATGGAAAAGCCACCAGCATTTATTGTTTAAGTTTTTGCAGTAGAGAATTGTTGAGAATAGCTGTCCATATGAATGTAATGATAAATCTAAAACAAAATGCTCCCATTATAATCAATACGACGTGAACATGGTAAAAATAAGAGATTTATTCTCCAATCTGGACAGTTTTATTGCTTACAACAAGAGCATCTGTAAACAAATCCCTCACTTGCTCTCATCTACGAGACAAAAAAGATATTTTAAAGGGGACATATCTTGAAAATCTGATTTTTCTGTGTTTAAGTGCTATAATCAGGTCCGCAGTGCATCTATTAACCCAGAAAATGTGAAAAAGGTAACTTTTAACAAGTAACTTTGTTTTGGTAAGCCTTTTTCTGAAAGCACGTGAAAAAACGAGCACATATAACGCTGCTGCCACACGGATCTAATATAAACATGCGATTTCTTTCCCAGTTGTTTACCTTCACAGACATAACCGACATTTATTTTAATATAAACTTGTGTGTGTTCGACTGTTCAAGCGCAATAAGACATGAAAGAGAACTTAGTTTAGTACTCAAATGCCATGTGACAGCCGCTTATGTGCGTGTGCTTCAGATGTGTGCACAGAAAACAGTATACCAGAGGTTTAAACTGATATTGATTTTAGTAGACAGACAAGATAATCAAAACCAAACAGATGTTTTTAGCAGAGTATCTGAGGTACGAGCTGTAAAGGCACAGCACTAATCTGGAAAAGGTTGCGGGGAGCAGCAGCTCATTTGTTTTAAAGAGACATGCACGAAAACAGCGTGCTTCTGCTTCCATTCAAGGCATTTTCCAAATGATATAATAAATGATCTGTGGGGTGGGGGGGATACCTGAGACTTGTATTACATCTGGTAAAAAGGGGCATAATAGGTCTCCTTTAAAAAAAATGTTGGTAACCAAACACTTTTGGTGACTACTGACTTTCTAAAATAAAATAAAAAAGGCATTTCTAAAAAAAACTTTTTTAATGTTCCACACGTGTGAAATTACATGAGGGTAAGTAAATGACGACAAACTTACATTTTAGGGTGAACTATGCCTTTAAAGAAGTCGTCCACTTCCAAGATGTTCATGTCTTTCTTTCATCAGTTGATGAATTATTTTTCTTGAGGAAAACATTCCCAAATTTTTCTCCATATAGTGGACTCAAAAAGTCTGAACTTCCAAAACGCAGTTTAACTGCAGCTTTAAAGGGCACTAAATGATCCCAGCCACGGAAGAAGGGTCCCGTCTAGAAAAACCATCGGTCATTTTCTAAACAAATTGACAATTTATATAATTTTTAACCTAAAATGCTTGTCGAAAAAACTCCCATCTTGTTTTCTTTCCAAACTTCAAAATCATCCTGCATCGCTGCAGATGTACTGACCCAGTGTTTACAAAGTGAACGTGCAAAGAAGATTAAATGCCCTTTACCAAAAAAGGTAAAACAGCGATGTAGGACGATTTTGACGTTGGAGAAGAAAACAAGACGGGGCTTTTTCGACATACCCTAACTGTATTGACCATGATTACACAGACTACGCATGCACATTGCAGAGACGAGAGAAGACAAGCATTTGAGGTTAAAAAGGAAATAAACTGTCAATCTGTTTCAAAAATGACAGATCGTTTCGCTAGATAAGACCCTTTTTCTTTGGCCTGGGATCGTTTAGAGCTATTTGAAGCTGCATTTAAACTGCATTTTGGAAGCTCAAATTTGGGGGCACCACTGAAGTCCACTATTTGGAGAAACAATTTCTTATCGACTGAAGAAAGAAAGACATGAACATCTTGAATGACAAGGGGGGTGAGTAAATTTTCTGTACATTTTTGTTCTGGAAGTGAACTTCTCCTTTAAATGGCTTGCCTCAAATTGACAGTCTGTTAGTTAGTTAAATAAACAAGATTATGATTTCTGTCATAATCATGCAGCTACCATGACATATTCCACTGCATACATGTCTAGTTCTCCAAAATCAAGCAGCATATACCAGTACAAAGTGTCAACTGTTGCAACATCTGTTGAGGCACTCTGTGAAACAGCTTACTGCTTCTCTCCTGAACAGCCGTGCAACAGCATCTGGCCTTATAAGGCAGAAGAGGAGATTTGCTGAGCATCTGATTGGGAGGCTGCTTGTTCTGGAGAAGCACAGGCCTGAATGAGCCTCAGGGAGAGAGCGACACACCCACAGCGTGTGCTAACACACACACAAACATCCCTAAGCAACAGCTACATATCATAAAGCTAGAACACAAAAGTGTTTTTGAAGAAATGCTCAAGATTTTGGGTTTGGCTCATGATACATGCTGTGAGGCAAGGCCGAACAAACACAGTTCCCTATAAACTCATCGACGGTTGAGTATACAGCATGTCTGAACCAGATTGCTTCGATGGAATGCAATCTTAAGTGTAATATACACTACCGTACAGATGTTTGGGATCAGCAGGTTGCCAGCAAGGATGCATTGAATCAAAACTGACATTTATAATGCTGTTATGTTTAAAATGTATCATGGCTACCACAAAAAATATATATAAAGCAGCACAATTGTTTTCATTGATAATGATAAGCAAATCAACATATTAGAATGATTTTTGAATTTTTAGAATTGATCATGTGACACTGAAGACTAAAATAATGCTGCTGAAAATTCAGCTTTATCATCATAGGAATAAATCCTTTTCATTTAAAATAGAAAATGGTTGTTTAAAATTCTAAGCTTTTTTACATTCACGATTAACTGTATTTTTGACCAAAATATATGCAGACTTAGTGAGCTTAAGAAACTTTAAAAACAAATCTTACCTAGCTCAAACTTTTGAATGGCTGGATTTATCTGAAAGTTACAGTATAATATACTTAAACATGGCACTACTGAGAAATCTTGGACTCGCATACTGCAGCTGCTGCTGTCTATCAAGGCAAATCTAAGAAACATGGATACATGGAAAATAAACATTGCAAACAAAATCCACTTAGTTGAGTCAGAAAGTAGGGAACGTTGGCAGATCTGCATGTGAAAACCACAACTAACACATCCAATCGCTGTGAGAAAAACAGCATTTTTTGAAATGTGAAAACCTAAGAAAGAAAAAAAAAAATCTGGGTCAAATATGAATTGTACCACATTTCAAATTTGAAGGATCTGGGTCTGACCAATGAGGGTCCTTGATCCACTACGAGGGGTGGAGCCACAGAGGCAGTGGAGAGGGGAAAGTGTGTCAGTTATACAACTTTCATCTTCACAGAGGGAAAAGAGTGAAGAGAAGGGCAGAGGAGAGGACGTCTACTCATCACGAAAGACAGGAACTTGAGACTTGAGGGCACACATCAACACAGACAAATGGGAAATCAGACATGAAAGAGACAGGAGGGAAAAACTTGTGTGCTTAAACATGAGCACTGAAGTCCTTAATGGGGCACTGGGATTTCCAGAGTTTTCCACAGCTGACTGTTCCTACCATGGACAAATGTGGTTTAGACAGCTGCAAATATCTCCATACACAATGACCAGAAACAGGAAGACGTCACCCTTACTGTTTACAGTAGATGTCCACAATACGGCTTTTTAAAATGGTAGAATTTGTAACAAACATCCTTTAATTTGTCCAGTCATTTTAATAAGAATTCATGTGATGAGGAATTTTTCACAAAGGCAATAGGTTTTCCAAAAACAGGTTTCTTAACGGGTTTAAGTTGATGACACAAATTTGCTGTCTTTTTTAAAAGTACTTTTATAAAAAAACTATCTAAATATTGAGAAAATCGCTAAAAAAAAGTTGTCCAAAAGAAGTTCTTAGCAATGCATATTACCAATCAAAAATTACGTTTTGATATATTTATGGTAGGAAATTTACAAAATATCTTCATGGAACATGATCATTTTGACCCATACCATGTATTTTTGGCCATTACTACAAATATACCTGTGCTTAAGACAAAGGTGTACTTTTTAAGGAGGTACTATCCCAGTCACAGCTTTTGTACCTTTTTTCTGAGAATGAACCAACATACAGCTGTTTGGTTTAAACGTGATTTCGGTGTCTGTTGTGCAAACCCTACTGACAACTCATCTGTACATTTTTCACGGTAATTTCGCTAATAGCAATGACAATCTGCCTCACACAATGATGGAAGTGATGTGAAACTGTCAAAGAAAAACAACAATGACTTTTACTTTAGTGGAAAACAGAAGTGTCTATTTCTACAGAAATGTAATGTGCCGCCACAAGGAGTTCTTGAGAAAATGCAAAACAAAGAAAAATTATGACGGAAAACAAATGATATTTAAGATTATTCACGATTTCTAGGTCACAAATTTTGGACACTGATCATGTGTAAAATTTTGTAAACATATGTACATTTTACCTAGATGTCAAAGACATATCGAACTTATTAAAGCAATAGTTCACCTAAAAATAAAAAATTTACTTCATGATTTACTCACCCTCATACCATGAATACAATGGAAGCTATATTAAAAAAATGTCCTGGCTCTTCCAAGCTTTATAATGGCAGTGAATGGCTGTTAACATTTTAAAGCAAAAAAAGTCTGTCCATCATAAAACGTGCTCCACACAGCTCCAGGGGTTCATAAAGGCCCTTTGAAGCAAACTGATGCGTTTGTATAAGAACAATATCCATATTTAAAACCCTTAACTCCATATTTAAAAATTAGATGAGAAAAGGCTTGGTCGACCAAAATTTTATTAGTTGCTTAGTCGCTGAAGAAAGGAAGTGGTAAACTCACGCAGTCTGTGACAGACAGATTGCTAAATACTCATTTTTGATCATACAGATAAGAGTAATACATCTTTTAAATCTGTAAAGACTCTACGATTATTTGTGTGCACTCACAATAAAAACGTTGCGCTTTTGTAAGATAATTAAAGCAAACAGGGTGCGATTTCTGCCGTCTTGGTCCTTGTGAACTTGAGTGCAAAACCTCTAAACTCTGTGTATACTTCCCTTACAGACATGAAAAATATACAGTATATTACAGTATATAGTATTTATAAAGAGTGAAATGTCTTTTAAATGAACCCATTCAAATAGAAAACAAATATTCTCAGATTATGTAATCTGTATGAAACATGAATACAGGCGCATCACTACTGCGGAGGTGACGAGTCAGTGTTGCCGACTTCATCTTCTAAGATGAAAACGAAGAAAGCACTATTTTATCAATAAATTATTAAAACGTTAATGCAGTCTACTTGCTGTTTTTCCCTGACACATTCATAATTATTACATCTGCCGGTGAGCTGTTTTGCATGCGCTTGAGCACTTAGACAATGTAGGCAATTAAAGGCTCATTATAATGATTTATATGGTTTATTAATAAACATGCGACTAATAGTCAACTAACGCTTAAAAGGAACAACTACCAGTCGACCAGAAAAATCGAATTCCGGCGAACACATAGTTTAAGCTCTGGTGAGATTATGCTAGTCTTGCAAGATCCAAGTTTTGGTTACGGCAAAGAAAAAAACTGTCCTCTTGGCTTATATCAAAATCTTGCAACATTTTTCTTTACAAATCCTCTTTTTCTCCTTTACTTCTAATTCATAACTGGTGTTTTGTTTTGATCCCTCCTCTGCATTTTCACTTTCATCACTTTTCCCGCTACTCCTTCGTGAATGAGTGTACAACAGTTAGAGGAAGCTAGAGTTTACAGTTTATGAAGTTGTAAATGTGGATATTTTTCTTACGCTTCAAAATGCCTTTATTGATCCCCCCGGAGCCATGTGGAGTACTTTTTATGATGGATAGATGCACTTTTTTGGACTTCAAAATCACTGCCATTATAAAGCTTGGAAAAGCCAGGACATTTTTTTAACAACACCGATTGCATTTATCTGAAAGAAGAAAGTCATATACACCTTGGATGGCTTGAGGGCGAGTAAATCATTTTTGGGTGAACTATACCTTTAACTGAAGTGTCTTATTAACGTTTTGTGACAGATGTTTTACTAATCCTTCGAAACCTACATCCTTTCAGTTACCAGCCCAGATGTTTAACCACTAAGCCCCAGCATGCACACATTTTGCTTACTATTATAGACTCTTTAAAAAAAAAAGCTCCTCATTTTATACAGATTATCAATCAAACAAATTTGTTCCCTAGAAGCACAGCTTTGGAAAAGTCCTCACAATCCTGGCCAAGACAAGCACTGCTGTGCATGAGAGCCCAGTTCTCCATCTCGATAGGAATGCCATGCTGAGAGCCAGAAAGAGGAAATGAAAATGGGTCACATTATGAAATCATACCACACAACTGTTCTCAATTTCCCCCCCTTGTCCAGTCCTGTGACTCCACCAGGAGGAAGACGAAGAGGAGGAGAAAATGGAGGTCCTGCCTGATGGCACATTTAAATATATCGGCTGTGCTGAGAGGAAGGCCAAAGACGTGGCCGTTTGAGCGGCTTCCCCTGCCCCCCCTCTCCCGCCCTGCTGTGAGCTGCTGCAGAAGTGTGAGGCGGGGTTTAGCAGTGTAATCAGCAGCAGATGTGTGGCAGAATAAAACTGCACTAGCATCAAAGAACAAGAGCGCCACCCAGAGGACAACTGGTATATGATCGAAAACACAACAGTACTGTTATAGCAGAATATTTAACGGGAAACGCCTACCATCTTCTTCCCTTTCACATCAATAAGACTTGCTCAGACTATAATCAACAACGTTATTTAGAGAATAATTGTTAATAGACCACTGAATGCTTAAAAATTAATCTCCATTATGCACTAATTTTGCAATAATTCAATGGTCCGAGTTCCATTATTACGCTCACATAACATTTACTACATACATATACAAAAAATTACAAACACAATGTTTAACTTCACACTAAAGCAGCGTTTTCAACCAGGGAGCTCTACTTCTATCTTAATTGAAATGCTAAACACACACACAAGCAACTGTTTTCCCGCAGTAACTAAGAAAATGCAGAATATTATGAAATCAAAAAACTAATTGTGTTTATATAAATGTAATACATCAACACTCAACATACTAAATACTCCACTGATTGCAAATACCAAGCTAATTTATGAGAAACCTTTTCTCCTGACACTCAAAGTGATGTGGGAAATGGTCTGCTTCAAACTGACAGGAACTCCAAACATACTTCACATTAAATTACAATGTATGTGTACATACACCTACAGCTTTCATGATGTTTGAAAGGCACTCACGATCACAGCCCTCCCACATGCGTTCATGACTTTAAAAGTGATGGAGGGACAAACAGAGATAAATGGAGCTTGACGGATGAATGGAAAGATAGCCCTGACAAACTGCAGGCGGGCGGCTCTAGCATTCCTCTCAGGCCTGTTGAGAAAGTAGCTGTGAGTTCAGAGTCCTTGACATGTTCCGCCTGCCAGCTGAAATCCACTAACACACAGACCGACTGACAGATCTCTGTGTCCTGGCACTGCCTGATACATTCCTCACAGCCCAACACTGATAAGACTGAAGACAAAACATCAAATGTACTTGTAAGCAGCGTTGGAGAAAACTTGTCAAGCTATAAACTACTAGGGATGTAACAATATCAAAATTAGGGATGCACCAAAATGAAAATTCTGGGTTGAAAATTCTAGAAAAAAAATAATTCAAAAAAAACAAAACCGAAAGTGCTCTGTAATAATTATTTATTATATTATTAAATTATAAAGTAATTTACTAAGACTTTTGAATTTAAATTCATTTTAATAACATTGAATTTAAAACTCCAAGGAAATAAAATAACCACACTTTTATTGAAAATAACAATAAAATTGGACAGAAAATATATTGATATTAAATGTATTGTTTTTATTCAGTTCTGTGCAACAGAATCAGATATAACTGCTTTCTCTCTCTTTTTTTGACTAATTATCCAAATAATATATAGTCCTACAAAGCTATTATTATCAGAGCATGTGAGCAGATTACAGCCGGAGCAGATCAGTGGTTGAGAGGGTAGCACATCATTTTACCAGCGTTGCCCAGTACAGCTGTACTACAGCATGTTACAGCATACTTCATATTTTCATACTTAAGATTTTAGTAAGTTTAATACATTTTCCGCTAAAAAAACATCCCTAATATTCCCATGACAAAGGAAATGCTGGAACAACCCTGACCATTTCCAGGGTTTCTCTAGGCTGACACTTTTGGTAACACTTTAGTATAGGGAATAACTCTCACTATTAACTAGTTATTTATTAGCATGCCTATTATTAACATATTGGCTGATTATTAGTACTTATAAAGCACCTATTCTGCAAGACCATTTTCTATGTCCTTAATCCTACCCAAAACCTGAACTTAACTTCCTTACTAACTATTAATAAACTATTAATTAGTTTATTGAGGCAAGAGCCGTAGTTAATGGATTGTTAATAGCAAGAACTGGACTTTAAAATAAAGTGTGACCACTTTTTATGTTTCATGAAACTTAAACATAAATACAACTAGAAAAACTAGAACGCAAACTAATTTATAAAACAAAGTCAAAACCTTTTAATAAACAGCAATATTTAGTGTATACTATTATGGAGAAACACGGACCAATGAATCATCTAGAAGGTTATTACTGGAAAAGTTTATCATTTTAAAAACAGCTACTATCACACTACTGAAAAATGTCGTTAAGTTATTATCTCCTTTCAGCTGCCACTTGTAACAAACACTTGATACAGTTCAGTCTGTTTTACGAAACCTTGCTTCTTAAAGCACAACAGGTTGAGATTTGTGATTCATATCCTGAAGGTATAAGCGACATTTTCCCTGTTTTCATTTCCAAAACATCATGAGACCGTGATATCCCGGAATACTGATTCATCTAGTTCTGCTGAACTTCTCTGACCCTGGTTAAGCCCTGTTTAGGGTTCGGAGTGCTGAATATTTATAGCAGACATGATGAATGGCTGTCTCTGTTCTTGCCCTGACCTGACTAATTCTAGCAGAGTAAACCCAGCCAATGAAAAAATACCATTAGTTTCACATACTCTATCTAGCAAAGCTCATTATGGGGCGTCAAACTGCAAACCACAGACTCTGTGACCTTTTCCACAGGCCTATGGCGCCACCAAGTGACCACTGTGGGGCTCAGAAGTAGAAGTGGACAGAAGAAGAGAGAACTGATCCAGATCATGATAGTACTTTCATAAAGAGGTCACTGCAATGAGATATGCAACACATACACACTAGTGTATTCAGGTACACAGACTAACCTTTCTGCAGCGTGGGTTTGGGCAACTGAACAGAGAAATGTCTTTATCCAACAGTGCTGGGAAGTTACAAAATGGACACCTTGAAAAGAAAGTGAAGAATAGCATTGTTAGGACTTCATACAATCATTTAAATCTCAAGTTTGTACAATTTTCTATCTGTTTCTCACTCAGTGCTATTGCATGGCTTTCGAAAAGTTGAAATATAAAGCACTATATGCACTACTTATGTGAATTACTTATCAGTTCTAGTTACTACTATCCTTGTATTGAAATGAACAGTCTGGACATTCTACAAATATCGCCTATTGTGTTCCACAGATAAAGAAATGTCATATAGCTGTCTATCAACATGTTTAACTCACCTGACCAGTTCATCAGCACAGGTGGCGGCTACGGCCTCCTCTGCCTGTCGCTCGTAATATTTGCACAGAATGTTTTCAGGTAAAACTTTCTCCAGCTCACTGGTAGGGAAGGAACAGGTGCAGCTCCCATCCATACAACTCAACTCCGACTGGAAACGAACACAATGAATCATTTTTACTTAATCTGAAGCCAAAATACCAAAATACACTGCAACGGTAAAATTCAGTGAGTGCTCGCATTTGGGGGACAGTAAGATGTTTTTTGTTTTAAATGATGCTTAGTTTAAACTGATCAAAAGTCACAATAAAGACAATTAGAATGCTACTAAATATTATTTTAATAAAAATGCTGCTTCTTTCTATTATAAAATTGCATGTTTTTTACAAAATATTAAGCAGCTCAACTGTTTTAAACATTTTGTATCAAAAAATATGATTTCCACAAAAATATCAAGCAACTCAACTATTTTCAACATTTTGTATATAAAAAAAATCATGATTTTCAAAAAAGTATCAAGCAGCTCAACAGTTTTCAACATTTTGAATAAAAAAATGTTTTCCACTAAAATATCAAGCAGCTTAACTATTTTCAACATTTTGCATCCACAAAAAAAAAAAAAAAAAAAAACACCTTTTTTTTTTTTACATTTTGTTTAAAAAAATAAATAAATAAACCATGGTTTTTACAAACATATAAAGTAGCACAACCGTTTTGCACAACATTTTGTATCAAAAAATGTTTTTCCAAAAAATATCAAGCTGCTCAACTGTTTTCAACATTTTGCATAAAAAAATAACAGGATTTACCAAAAATTATAAAGCAATGCAACTGTTTTCAACAATTTGTATCAAAAAAATAAATAAAAATCTCAGGACTTCTAAAGAAATATCAAGCAGCGCAACTTCAACATTTTGTATTATAAATCTGTTTTCCACAAAAATTATCAAGCAGCTCAACTGTTTTAAACATTTTATATCAAAGAATATCATGATTTCCACAAAAATATCAAGCAGTGCAACAGTTTTCAACATTTTGTAATTTTGTATTAAAAACATATTGCTTTCCACAAAACCATCAAGCAGCTCAACTGTTTTTAACACTGATAAAGTGAAAAAAAAAATGATTCTTGAGCTCAGATCAGCATATTATAATGATTTTTAAAGGATCATGTGACACTGAAGACTGGAGTAATGGCTGAAAATTCAGCTTTGCTATTATTGGAATAAATTACATTTTAAATTACATTAAAATAGAAAGCAGTTATTTTCAAACGTAATAGTCTTCTTTTTTTTTTTTTTGTGTATTTTTGTATTTAAAAAAAGCAACCTTGGTGAGCATTTCTTTCAAAAACACTAACCAACATGCTTTTGAATAGTAGTGAATCTGTCTAAACAATGAATGAATTTCACTCCATTAGACATAAAATATTAAACATCTGCAAAGCAATGATGCCAGAGCTTTTCTAAGAACTTATGTGCCATTGTTTATGCAATAATCCAGGTGAAGTTAAACAGTATATCCTTTGTTAATGATTATTAGAATGAAAATGAAACTAAGTTAGGAGATGAACTGGGAAGCACCTATAAAGCACTGAACAAATACGAAACCAAAATACAGGAATTTTAAAAATAAGAGCACAATGCCTGAAAACACTGTGACATAATGCCAGTTGTGACCACTCATAGCGTTTCCAGTAATACATATGATTCAAAAGACAAAAAGGTAACCTTAGAGACTAAACAATCTGAACAGACGACTTACCCGTCCTGAGCCAAACACTGCCTCCTGGGCGTATTTCACCAGACATTCCTTGCAGAATAAATGGCCATCTGTACACTGGGTCATCTCCTCAAAGGCAAACTCCCCACAGCAGCAGCCACACTCAATCAACTGCCCGTCCTGAGTGCACAGGTCAAAAATGTCACATGCTCTCAACACAAAGTGTAGTATTATAATCTACAAAACATTACAAGGCCACACGAGGTCCTTCTAATCTGATTTTAGAGCTGGAACTATCTGTGTTATATAATAATTTACAACTGTGAAAAGGGACAAAATAACTCTCACACTCTAAACTGTTAAGTTTTTTGTTATGATGTGGATTGACGTCATTACAAGAGCATTAAAAGTACATAAACTGGCTTTTCACACCCACCTTTTGATACTGCTCCTCATTCACTTGCAAAGCCAGGAGAAAATCTTCATGCTGAAAGCGGGGGGAAAAAACCCTCGTAATTATTTCAACAATTAACAGCCTGTCAGCTCAGTTCACCACAACCCTATTTCTCTGGGTTATTTCAGGAGGAACCATTAGAAATAAAATGAAGAAGTGAGCCATGTCAAGTACCTCAGCCATTTCCTTGGCTTTCTGCTCGTAGAACTGCAGCTCTTTTACAAGCGACGGATCCAGCGTAGCCTCGTTACCACGACTCCATCTGCGATTCTTCTCCAAAAAGTACATCTTTCTCTCCAGTTTAAAAGAACCTGAGATGAACAAGATGCAATGAGTATTTTACTGTTTATCTGTTTTTTTGAGTTTGAAAGGCAAAAACAAAAACATATGTAATACCCTGCTCAAACTTGAAGTCTATGAAGGCGCGCTCATTTGGCTCTCTCCTTCTCTTCTTCTTCCCTGAGGGGTCAGTGGAGTTCTCTTGCCACTTCTTGAGGGCTTCGAATAAGGCCTTCGAGAGTTACCAGAAAGATTAATGCCACAAAAATGACTAGTGGTCAAACAATATGGGATTTTCAGCAGCTGATGCCAACATCTGGAGAATGACATTTGCAGTTGCTTTGTGAAATTTTTCAGGTGAATGCTACTACACATAAATGATATTAAAGTAATGAAGTAATGACACTGAAATACACGTCCAAAGCTTTTCTGACAAACTAGCAAACTAACCAACCCTAAACGATTCCTTTTAAACAGCCTACATTATGGTGATACATACATGCACAGTGGCATGATGCTTTCCTAGTAGTAGCAGTCTGTCTATGGTTTCTTTTTTAATATTTACTATGTCTACTCATGTTGCCGTATTTGTGTGGAATCCTATTGTCATTTTAATTTTTTTCATGGAAAATGTGTTATTTTTTATTGTTGTAACTGCTGTTTTTATATGTTGCAAACTGAACTGTGTCATAGGCCATGTACACACTGCAGCTAAATTCAGTTGTCAGTTCACCTTTTATTTCTTAACTGCATTCTGTACACATTTCCCCAAAAAGTACGGGAGTGACAACAGCATTCGACAACTGGATTAACTCCCGAAAAATACAGGTAGTGACAATCGCATTGACAGAAATTCTACGCAGTGTACAGAACTGAACTGAACAACTAGTTGTTAATGACGTATTTAAACATGCAACACAAATGTGTCTTCATCTGTATGCGAGACGCAAGATAATAACAGTGAAAGAAGTCTTAACCTTAGCACATTTTGACACGGGGCTACTTACGCTCACGAGCCCTGCAGTAAAGTGTCAGTGTTGCCAGATCTTCATAGAAAAAAAACAACAACAACAAACAAGGACAAGCACAAAAAAACACTAAAACTCCCAAATGCTTTGTTTTATAACACTAAAAAAAACATATTCGCAGCAGACCAATTTATTAACTCCATATAGTGCCTAGCTTTATAAGATAAGATCAAACAATATGCCTAAAAGCTCTTGTAAACATGAGGACATGGCAACACTGCAAGACAGCGCTCTCTCTAAAGCAGCTTCCCAAGCGAAAACAAAATATGGCACGTCAGTGGCAGTTTAGTTGAAATCAACTGACAAAGTGTTTTTAGCCAAAAGGCAGATACCAAACGGTTAAATTCTTATTCACTCCCGCAAGACGCCAAAATGTTGCTAAGGTTACAAATGCTGGAGTGACTGCTGTTCTGTTCACACATGGAACGATAATTTATGGGACTCGCTCCCACATTTAAATGCGGCTGTCAATCCTGAAACTTGCAGTGTATACGTGGCCATGGAGAATTTTGTTGTAACTGTCCACAGGAAGTGGCGAAGTCACACAATCTGTGACAGACAGATCGTTAACGGCTGGTCTATGCGGTAATACATTGGACAGGACATTCAACCACCTCAAATATGGCTTATCATCTGAAATGTGTAAGTAGCAGCAGCTTTTTATATGGCCGCTTAATCTAATATAAACCTAGAAAAATGTGCGCTATTCAAGTGTCTGTGCGGAGTGTGGAAGCTGAATAGTACCGCGCTCACTGCATGTCAGATGGAGGCGCCGGTGCGCTCACTTGCTCTTAAAATATTCTGTCACTTTTGGTCATACATATAAGAGTAATACATCTTTTAAATCTGTAAAAACTCTGCGTTCATTTGTGTGCACTCAGAACAACAATAAAACACTGTTTTGTAAAATAATGAAAGCAAGCAGGATGCGCTTTCTGCCATCTCGGTCTCTGTGCACTTAAGCACATCATTTCGAAACTCTGTGTGTACTTGCCTTACAGACATGACAAATCTATCTATAGAGAGTGAACTACTTTTAAAATAAACCAATTCAAATAGAAAACAAATAGGCCTATTCTCAGACTATGTAATCCGTGTGAAGCATGCATACAGGTGCATCACTACTGCGGAGATGACATGTCAGTGTCGCTGACTTCATCTCTTAAGCCGAAAACAAAGAAAGGGCTAGTTTATCAATAAATTGTTAAAACGTTACTTGCCGTTTTTCCCTGACACATTCATAATTATTATATCTGCCGGCACGCTGTGGCAAGCTTTTTTTGTGCGCTTGAGCACTTATAATGCTATGCAGCCAATTAAAGGCTCATTATTATGATTTGTCTGGTTAAATTTAACATCTGACTAATAATCAACTTATGCTTACAGTGAACGACTACTAGGTGACCAGAAAAAAATCTTTAGTCAAGGTCAGCCCTAGTCATAATACTGCAGTCCCTTGAACTCCTGTTTTTTTTTTTACATGTATAATTTAGATACAATTATAAGCAGTCTATTGTTATTGACAACGGTTTAAAGTATTAACTAAAGTAATTGGGTAAATTTAAGTATTTTATAATAAATAGCTCTGTATGTCTATATATAGGTTTATTTGGGAATAACATTTACGGACAGTTTATTGTGTTTCTGTTATTTAGAATTTTTTTTATATTTATATATTATAATAAGGTTTTAGTGCATTAATCTTGTACTGCAGATGAAAACCACAGTATTTTGTTAATCACAGTCATTTGTAATATTTAAATGTAGCACAAAAACAAAAAAAGTATGTATTATTCATCATTATCACCGAAGCCCTAAAACAGGCAATTAATCTTCATAACTGCAGTTACGTCTTCAACATTTAAACATCAGCCAAAATTTCTATAGCACTTGTGACAGTCCTAGTTGAAAGGAAAGAAATTTTCCATAAAATACACACAACGAAAACATAAAATATTTCTCACCTTTCGGGTGATTGCATAGTGTCCTTTGAGGCAATTCAGGGCCCATTTGATATCCTGACAGCTCAACATTCTGAAGTCACCCATCAGCATGTCTGCAGCTTGAATAACAACCTCTGGGCCAACAGTCTTTAGTTTGAAATAATCAAAATAATTTTCACTTTCCTGCATGACAGAGAGAAAGTAAATGACACCACATTAGTTACCTTTTTATGTGTAACGTACCAAATATAAACTACAGATCTGACAAAAATATTGTGCAAACCTGCGTCTCAGAATCATTCGTCTCGAGGAGAACACTGCTTTGTGTCAAAACCGAGTTTGCTTTCTTCGGATAATCCGGGTTCTCCAACAATATATTGCATATTCTATGACAAAGTACCCAAACAACGTCTCACAACAAAAAAAACAAACATATGTGAACAAAATAGAAAAGAAATGAGCAGAAAAAGGTTTGTGCTTACACATTTAAATCTTTCAGGTCTCCTCTCTCTATCAGTTCTGCTACATATGCATCCTGCACATCGGGGAAAAGGTCCATCTGAAAATGTCAAAACAAATCAAAATAAACCCTAGCTTTAAAGTACAGCCAGATACTGTAACAGAAAGTGCTAATTAGAAGACTCACCACCCCCTTCACCAGCACATCAAGGGCCGTCCGGTCAGGGGCCTGCTGTATTACGGGTTCTCTAGGCGCTGACGGTCCAGGCCTCTCGTTGTCAGCCGGCGCAGGTAATCGCGGAGGAGAGAGAGGCGCCGCCGGCTGCTCGTCTTGTCTGACCTCTACTAGCACAGTCTCCTGTGGCGTCCGAGGCCTTTTTACGGTCCTTTCAGTTCTCGGCCAGACGACCACTTCAATTTTGTTGCCCACGCCTGACTGACCTGATTCAGTGGTGGGTGGAGCTGAAAAAACAGAATTGGCCTGATTCACTGAGTGTGCACTGGTTGAAGGGTCTTTAGGAAGGGGCAGTGAGTCCTTAACAGGCATTGGAGGTCTGTGCAAGGCATTTTCTCTAGACGTCGAGGGTACAGCATTCTGGTCCGTGGTTAAGACACCTATGGCTTGGTTTCCTAATGTAGGATGTGCGGTGACTACAGAAGGATGAGGAGCGTGTGCGCTGGTAGGATGTCTTTTGGATCCAGATGCCTGGCTCGGGAAGGTGCTCGCACCCCACTTGGCAGCAGGTCGGATCAGCTCACGATGAGGTGAGGGCTGTGGCTGTCAGATGGAAAAAGAACGTATGATTAATATTCGAATAGGAACTGCTCATCATGTTTTAGGGCAAATCAATTTTCTGGAAATCTGTCATTTTTAGACATCAATTTTCTGGAAAGAAAGATTATTCTCTCAACCCTTTCTCTGTAGTTGTCACTTTCCTGAGAGAAAAAAAAAAAAAAAAAAAAAA